>NC_139718.1:2270649-2295649 GCF_964188405.1 Protomyctophum parallelum | reverse complement strand
CCTCCATCTTTGGTGCTGAGGAAAAGCATCCAACTTTATTAACATCGTCAATGCGGCTCGTTAACACTTTAGTGAGCGTGATAAAGGACATAAGCTGCTGTATTTGATTCAACCTGTGTGTGTGTGTGTGTGTGTGTGTGTGTGTGTGTGTGTGTGTGTGTGTGTGTGTGTGTGTGTGTGTGTGTGTGTGTGTGTGTGTGTGTGTGTGTGTGTGTGTGTGTGTGTGTGTGTGTGTGTGTGTGTGTTTTCAGGACATAAGTCACAGAGGGAGGAGCTGGACTCAATCCTCTTCATCTTCGAGGTAAAACAACTGCTAAATTATTAATAATATTTATCGATATTGTTATTATTACACACACACACACACACACACACACACACACAGTCGTCAGATTTGGTGCAAGGAGTTTGGAAAACATCTCCTCCTCCTTGACTAGTCCTTATTATGACTCTTGGAGCTAAAGGAACCACAGTTCCTGTTCCATTTGGGAAGCACTTGATCTGTCAATCTGCCACTTATTAGGACGGAACCCACTTAGACCTAGCCTCGGTCCCAGGCTTACTTATCTGCGAAAAGAAAAGCCTGGTCACAACGTAAGACAGAGAAGCATAAAGTAAAGCCTGGTCACAACGTAAGGCAGAGAAGCATAAAGTAAAGCCTGGTCACAACGTAAGACAGAGAAGCATAAAGTAAAGCCTGGTCACAACGTAAGACAGAGAAGCATAAAGTAAAACCTGGTCACAACGTAAGGCAGAGAAGCATAAAGTAAAGCCTGGTCACAACGTAAGGCAGAGAAGCTTAAAGTAAAGCCTGGTCACAACGTAAGGCAGAGAAGCATAAAGTAAAGCCTGGTCACAACGTAAGGCAGAGAAGCATAAAGTAAAGCCTGGTCACAACGTAAGGCAGAGAAGCATAAAGTAAAGCTTGGTCACAACGTAAGGCAGAGAAGCATAAAGTAAAGCCTGGTCACAACGTAAGACAGAGAAGCATAAAGTAAAGCCTGGTCACAACATATAAGACAGAGAAGCATAAAGTAAAGCCTGGTCACAACGTAAGGCAGAGAAGCATAAAGTAAAGCCTGGTCACAACGTAAGACAGAGAAGCATAAAGTAAAGCCTGGTCACAACGTAAGGCAGAGAAGCATAAAGTAAAGCCTGGTCACAACGTAAGGCAGAGAAGCATAAAGTAAAGCCTGGTCACAACGTAAGGCAGAGAAGCATAAAGTAAAGCCTGGTCACAACGTAAGGCAGAGAAGCATAAAGTAAAGCCTGGTCACAACGTAAGGCAGAGAAGCATAAAGTAAAGCCTGGTCACAACGTAAGACAGAGAAGCATAAAGTAAAGCCTGGTCACAACGTAAGACAGATAAGCTATCGGTGGACGCATCCTCCGGAATATCCGTCGGATGTATTTCCCGGTCCGGATACGATATTTTCCCGACCAATCACAACACTTGTTTCATTCACGGAGAATGTAAACTGATTTGTAAAGCACCAACGTCATTTCCTTCGGCGATACTTCCGCTAAAATCCCGCAACTTCCGCTGAAAGTCTTTTCAGCGGAAATGACTTAGACCTGAGGACGATTCTACGAATGTCTTACAGCTTTCTGAAAAACATTCATGTTTCTGTGTCAGTCGTTCTCAAACTTTTTCATGTCAAGGAGCCCCCCAAAAATATGCCCACTCCCATCTGAAAATGTGTCGTTCCAGGGAGGACCCCCCATGAAGCAAAGATTTGATTTAAAAACGTTTGCTCTGAAAGTATATATATATATAACACATTTTCACAATTATTCAAAAATAGCAGATCTACAAGCTCGTATTGTTGGCACTCGGTGACTCGGTGCCACGCTGTGAGCTTGTAGATCTGTTACAGTCCATCAGAACAATAGAACCTGAATGTATCATAGAAAGGAGCTTCCATCAGAGGCTGTCATTGGCTCCCTGTCCCAGTGTCAGAGGCTGTCATTGGCTCCATGTCCCAGTGTCAGAGGCTGTCATTGGCTCCCTGTCCCAGTGTCAGAGGCCGTCATTGGCTCCATGTCCCAGTGTCAGAGGCTGTCATTGGCTCCATGTCCCAGTGTCAGAGGCTGTCATTGGCTCCATGTCCCAGTGCCAGAGGCTGTCATTGGCTCCATGTCCCAGTGTCAGAGGCTGTCATTGGCTCCCTGTCCCAGTGTCAGAGGCTGTCATTGGCTCCATGTCCCAGTGTCAGAGGCTGTCATTGGCTCCATGTCCCAGTGTCAGAGGCTGTCATTGGCTCCATGTCCCAGTGCCAGAGGCTGTCATTGGCTCCATGTCCCAGTGTCAGAGGCTGTCATTGGCTCCATGTCCCAGTGTCAGAGGCTGTCATTGGCTCCATGTCCCAGTGTCAGAGGCTGTCATTGGCTCCATGTCCCAGTGTCAGAGGCTGTCATTGGCTCCATGTCCCAGTGTCAGAGGCTGTCATTGGCTCCATGTCCCAGTGTCAGAGGCTGTCATTGGCTCCATGTCCCAGTGGTGTGGTTGTTGTCAGCGGTCGGTACTATACAGCGCTGACTGGCACTGACCTGACCTCACACAACACTCATGCACGTACACGTGCGTGTGTGCGCGTGTGTCTCTGCCATTCTGCCCCTCCCCACCCAGCTGAACAGTGACCAGTCAGTCTCCACTCCACACTAAGAGCAGAGCTATTTTTTTCCAATCTCGGCAGACAGAAGGACAGTGTTCTGATATAAACCAGACAGACAGACAGAAGGACAGTGTTCCTGATTTAGACGAGTGTCCGGCATCTTATTTCTAAACCCGCCGCATGGAGACGATCATAAAATAGCACTTGGGGATCTGAAAACGGCCCACAGTATTCTGCTCATTTCCATCCATACCAAAAAGACTCTCTCCTCAGTCTCCTGCCATTGCTCTTGACCGGAGTACGCACTCATTTTTTTAAAAGTTATCTTTCGGGATTTTTCTTTTGAGTGGTGCAACCACTCCTATAGACAGCTATGTCTGTCGTCCCTGTGTTCCTGGGTCCGTCTGTCCGAGCACGAACATAGCGTTGTAGCATTTGTTCACCACCACGTGTCACTGTTGCACAGCTTAACACACGGACACACAGACAGGCCAGGGAGGCTGCATTGTACAGTACAGTACAGTACAGTACAGTACAGTACAGTACAGTACAGTACAGTACAGTACAGTACAGTACAGTACAGTACAGTACAGTACAGTACAGTACAGTACAGTACAGTACAGTACAGTACAGTACAGTACAGTACAGTACAGTACAGCACCACTCACTTCAGACAGGTCTGATTTTAAGGCTTTATTTGACAGTCATAGTAGAGAGAGACGGACAACTTGGACTTTATTGTCACGTCACTGGAAAAAGCGCTATGACTTAAAACACCAAAAGGGGTTCCCGCCAATTATGGGTGTTTAAGTGTACATTGTGGGCTCAATCCCCTGTTTAAGTGTACATCGTTGGCTCAATTCCTCTGCGTTTTCCTCCCACAGAAAATCCTCCAGCTCCTTCCAGAGAGGATCCAGAGCCGATGGCAGTTCCACAGCATCGGTACCGCACGCATTCTACACACACACGCATGGACAATATATACACACACACGCATGGACAATATATACACACACACGCATGGACAATATATACACACGCATTCTACACACACACGCATGGACGACACCACTACTATACCAAGATAGACCCACATCAAGCACACCAAGACCCAGCCCGGATGCCTTCTTGGTTGAAATAATTTAAGTGGCATCCACATGGACACACGCACGCACGTGCACGCACGCACATTCCCTCTCTCTACGGAACATGTTTCATATCTTCCATCTCATACCTGCGCGCGGCGTGTAGCTTCCTGTCCGTCACGGTATCGTATGCTAACATCAGGTTGGGCCAGTTTGAGACGCCTCGCCACGCTACATTCAATCTGTAACGTCTAAATGATCCTCCCTGGATCACATTCAATCTGTAACGTCTAAATGATCCTCCCTGGATCACATTCAATCTGTAACGTGTAAATGATCCTCTCTGATCATGAGTAAAATATAAATGCTTCCGTCATACAGTCTGGAGCAACGGAAGCTCTGATCATGAGTAAAATATAAATGCTTCCGTCGTACAGTCTGGAGCAACGGAAGCTCTGATCATGAGTAAAATATAAATGCTTCCGTCATACAGTCTGGAGCAACGGAAGCTCTGATCATGAGTAAAATATAAATGCTTCCTGTCATACAGTCTGGAGCAACGGAAGCTCTGATCGTGAGTAAAATATAAATGCTTCAGTCGTACAGTCTGGAGCAACAGAAGCTCTGATCATGAGTAAAATATAAACGCTTCCGTCGTACAGTCTGGAGCAACGGAAGCTCTGATCATGAGTAAAATATAAATGCTTCCGTCATACAGTCTGGAGCAACGGAAGCTCTGATCATGAGTAAAATATAAATGCTTCCGTCGTACAGTCTGGAGCAACGGAAGCTCTGATCATGAGTAAAATATAAATGCTTCCGTCGTACAGTCTGGAGCAACGGAAGCTCTGATCACGAGTAAAATATAAATGCTTCCGTCGTACAGTCTGGAGCAACGGAAGCTCTGATCATGAGTCAAATATAAATGCTTCCGTCGTACAGTCTGGAGCAACGGAAGCTCTGATCATGAGTAAAATATAAATGCTTCCGTCGTACAGTCTGGAGCAACGGAAGCTCTGATCATGAGTAACATATAAATGCTTCTGTCATACAGTCTGGAGCAGTCTAATGGTGCGTTCAGGAGGGCAGATGTTAGAGATGCAGTCTAATGGTGCGTTCAGGAGGGCAGATGTTAGATATGCAGTCTAATGGTGCGTTCAGGAGGGCAGATGTTAGAGATGCAGTCTAATGGTGCGTTCAGGAGGGCAGATGTTAGAGATGCAGTCTAATGGTGCGTTCAGGAGGGCAGATGTTAGAGATGCAGTCTAATGGTGCGTTCAGGAGGGCAGATGTTAGAGATGCAGTCTAATGGTGCGTTCAGGAGGGCAGATGTTAGAGATGCAGTCTAATGGTGCGTTCAGGAGGGCAGATGTTAGAGATGCAGTCTGATGGTGCGTTCAGGAGGGCAGATGTTAGAGATGCAGTCTAATGGTGCGTTCAGGAGGGCAGATGTTAGATATGCAGTCTAATGGTGCGTTCAGGAGGGCAGATGTTAGAGATGTTCTACCATTCATTGTCTGCATTGTTTCATTTTTCCCAGGGCTGATTCTCAAGAAGCTGCTGCACACTGGCAACTCTCTGAAGGTACTGACCATTATGCTTATTATCTGATCATACCTGGCAACTCTCTGAAGGTACTGACCATTGTTATTATGCTCCTCTGCTCCTCCCCTCCCCTCCCAGATCCGCCGTGAGGGCGTCCGTCTGTTCCTGCTGTGGATGCAGGCGCTGCAGAGCAACGCGGAGCGCGAGCAGCTCTGCATGTTCGCCTGCCTGATCCCCGGCTTCCCCGCCCCGCTGTGCCACGGGACGCCCCGCACGCTGGACACGCTGGTCAACCCGCCGCTCGCCCTGACGGACAGTGAGTACCGTTTAATTTATCCATTAGCATCTATTGACAAATGATTCACGCCAGTTGAGCTCTAGGTGGCGGGCAAGTTCCTTTTTAAAGTTTTAAAGTTCCCAGTTCCTGCTGGCACCAGGAACAGCTAGCGGTATAGGGCGTCGCAGTCCCTCCCCCTTTCAGAACGACGAGTGGCCCAGGAAATGAAATGCAATGCATTTTGCCCATAGGCATTTCTTAACCCATTCTGACCTGAGATCAGATTCTAAAAATGTCTATTACATCCTGACGGTTTCATTATTAACCCATTCTGACCTGAGATCAGATTCTAAAAGTGTCTTAGATTTTTCAAAAATAGCAGACCTACAAGCTCGTATCGCGCCACTCGGTGGCGCGATATGAGCTTGTAGATCTGCTATTTTTCAATAGCTAAAGCATAACATGATGCCAACACCAAAATGGGTGCCCGGTCAGAATGGGTTAAAGTATTTATTTAAAGACGGTTACGCCGCGGACAAAGCCAACTCGGATCGTGACAAATCAAGACAATGAACACAATGTTTTGGGGCCGATCAAATAATTTATAAGACGAAAAACCAAACAAATAGTGTTGTCTCCTGCCTTTATTTTCTACTTTCTAATGATTTGATCGGCCCAAAACATTGTGTTCATTGTCATGATTTGTCACGATCCGAGTTGGCTTTGTCCGCGGCGTAATCGTCTTAAAATAAATACTTTAAGAAAAGCATATGGGAAAAATGCATTGCGATTCATTTCCTGGGCCACTCGTCGTTCTGAAAGGGGGAGGGACTGCGACGCTCTATAGAGATAGACTTAAACGGATGCAGAGATTTGTTGTGGAACGTTTTGCACCAACCAAATGCATTTCACGTTCATTCCACCTCCAGCCCAGGTGACCCCGGAAGAGATCACTCCGCTGGTTCCTCCGCAGTCTGGAGACAAGAACCAGGAGGACCTCACGGCCTACTTCCTGGAAGCGCTGCTGAAATACATGGTAAACCAGGTATCAGTCTGAGCCCTTACTAACACTGAGAGCATGCTGAAATACATGGTGAACCAGGTATCAGTCTGAGCCCTTACTAACACTGAGAGCATGTTGAAATACATGGTAAACCAGGTATCAGTCTGAGCCCTTACTAACACTGAGAGCATGGTGAAATACATGGTGAACCAGGTATCAGCCTGAGCCCTTACTAACACTGAGAGCATGGTGAAATACATGGTGAACCAGGTATCAGAAATACATGGTAAACCAGGTATCAGCCTAACCCCTTACTAACACTGAGAGCATGCTGA
Source organism: Protomyctophum parallelum (assembly GCF_964188405.1). Classification (NCBI taxonomy): domain Eukaryota; kingdom Metazoa; phylum Chordata; class Actinopteri; order Myctophiformes; family Myctophidae; genus Protomyctophum; species Protomyctophum parallelum. The sequence continues at coordinate 2,288,789 of NC_139718.1, read as the reverse complement.
AATACATGGTAAACCAGGTATCAGCCTGAGCCCTTACTAACACTGAGAGCATGCTGAAATACATGGTAAACCAGGTATCAGCCTTACTAACACTGAGAGCATGGTGAAATACATGGTGAACCAGGTATCAGCCTGAGCCCTTACTAACACTGAGAGCATGCTGAAATACATGGTAAACCAGGTATCACCCTGAGCCCTTACTAACACTGAGAGCATGGTGAAATACATGGTGAACCAGGTATCAGTCTGAGCCCTTACTAACACTGAGAGCATGGTGAAATACATGGTAAACCAGGTATCAGTCTGAGCCCTTACTAACACTGAGAGCATGCTGAAATACATGGTGAACCAGGTATCAGCCTTACTAACACTGAGAGCATGGTGAAATACATGGTGAACGAGGTATCAGCCTGAGCCCTTACTAACACTGAGAGCATGCTGAAATACATGGTGAACCAGGTATCAGCCTTACTAACACTGAGAGCATGCTGAAATACATGGTGAACCAGGTATCAGCCTGAGCCCTTACTAACACTGAGAGCATGCTGAAATACATGGTGAACCAGGTATCAGCCTTACTAACACTGAGAGCATGCTGAAATACATGGTGAACCAGGTATCAGCCTGAGCCCTTACTAACACTGAGAGCATGCTGAAATACATGGTAAACCAGGTATCAGCCTTACTAACACTGAGAGCATGCTGAAATACATGGTAAACCAGGTATCACCCTGAGCCCTTGCTAACACTGAGAGCATGGTGAAATACATGGTGAACCAGGTATCAGCCTGATCCTTACTAACACTGAGAGCATGGTGAAATACATGGTAAACCAGGTATCAGTCTGAGCCCTTACTAACACTGAGAGCATGCTGAAATACATGGTAAACCAGGTATCAGCCATACTAACACTGAGAGCATGCTGAAATACATGGTAAACCAGGTATCAGCCTTACTAACACTGAGAGCATGGTGAAATACATGGTGAACCAGATATCACCCTGATCCTTACTAACACTGAGAGCATGCTGAAATACATGGTAAACCAGGTATCAGAAATACATGGTAAACCAGGTATCAGAAATACATGGTAAACCAGGTATCAGAAATACATGGTGAACCAGGTATCAGTCTGAGCCCTTACTAACACTGAGAGCATGGTGAAATACATGGTAAACCAGGTATCACCCTGAGCCCTTACTAACACTGAGAGCATGGTGAAATACATGGTAAACCAGGTATCACCCTGAGCCCTTACTAACACTGAGAGCATGCACAATGGTGCTCATTTATCAACGCGGCGTACGCCAAGATATGGGTGCACGGCGGAATTACCGCAATTTTCCGGCATTTATAATTTCCGCAAAACCTTGAACTTGAACGTGAGCCCGGACAAAAATCACGTCAGGTCGGGAGCTGTCGTAGGCTTCGTCCTCAGCTGTTTTGTCGCTGGTCGTAGAAAAGCTGGGGCAGCATTGACTGACCAGCTGACAGGCTGTCACAGGCATCTAAACATGCGTTGTGAGCTTGTTAGCTATTTTTCAGCATGCAACCAAGTGTAAAATGACTTATACTGGATCTCTTGTCCACTAGTCCCCTTCCTAGCATTTAGTCTAGTTTTTAGCTGTAAATTGTCAATACATTTTGTCTTAGTTTTAGTCATCATAGCTTAGTTTTCATTAAGTTTCCATTTAGTTTCCGTCAGTGGAAAAAGGTAGTCGACGAACATTTTTCATCTTAGTTTTAGTCGACAAAAACAACACTGCATTGAGCTCATAAACAAAGGCGAACAAAAGCTTTTTATTTGTCAAAATCTCTATATGAAAAAAATCACACCTGTGTGAAGTGAGGGGCAGACGTACATGATCCATTCATTGTCGATGGGAATTTGTGTGGGACAGAATTACCGATTTGCGCAACTTGGCAAACTTTAAAGGGATTGTGACATTAAAAAAAAGGTTTTGGAATTGTTCTTTAGGTTTTCTAATCTCAATTGCACCCAAAAAACATGAACTTTTAACATTCAGTAGATTTTCTGTGATCTGGGGTTTTCTGGCTCAAACAGGTGCTGATTTGCCGGCAGTAAGTGATGTAAGACCCTGCAAATCCCATATATGTCAATGGGATTTGCCAGCAGATGTCACTGTTTTCACTGTGTTGCCTGTTTTCATTGTAGCTCAAAAGGCTTCCAAACCCCAAAGAAAACTTCAGACCACAGAAAATCCACTGAATGTTCAAAGTTCAGGTTTTTTGGGTGTAATTGAGGTCATAAAACCTAAAAGAAAAATAAATGAAAATGAATGTCATAAACCCTTTAAACACTAATTCTATAGTGCAGTGGTTCTCAACCAGTGGTCCGGGGACCACCAGGCGGTCCTTGAGGGGGTTCCAGGTGGTCCCTCTAGCTAAATGATGCAGAGTTGGTAACCAAATGGACCCTTATTAGATCTTTAAATTATTGTTAAACATCTGCTGTATTTAATTCACCAGAAGTCTACACAAATAGAGAACGTAGAATATGTTATTTTTGATCAACGTTGGCCTGTTGTCTCTCCTAATGGCAGCAACAAAACAACAGCTCTCTTCTTCTCTTGCCAATGCATTGTGTGAGTATTTCTTTGTCATAACACAAGCCTGTGTGTGTGCGTGTGTGTGTGTGTGTGTGTGTGTGTTTGTGTGTGTGTGCGCACGTGTGTGTGTGTGCGTGCACCAGGCCAAGTCTCTGGAGTGGCGCTGTAAGGAGAACCACGAACGCGGCTTCAACTTCCTCTTTGGTCACTTCAGGAAGTTCTACCTTCCGCACATCTTCCCTAACTTCAGCATGGAGACCTCCCTCTACCAACCAATTCTAGGTTAGTTAACCCATTCTGGGCGGGAACTAGGGCATTCACTAAAAGTCGAAAGTTGAAATGGTTTTCCCCATATCATATTTTTTGCTCTGTGTGTGTGTGTGTACAGAATTCAAACTGTAGCATTGATTATTGTCACGGACAGAAGTCATTATTTCCCTTTGCATATATGCACCAGAGCGCACTCTCCTATTAGTTTGCATTACATTCAGAACGCACCTTTAATTAAAAACCAACAGCAGCTGTGTATGTGGCTCTCAGCGCACGGTGTCCCACTATTGACTGGCTGAATTTGGAGTTTGAACTGCGCTGTGTCAGAAGTAACAGATAGAAGCGCGCAAACTTTATCCCCAAACGATATCCCCCTCACCTCCGTGCTGGAAATAAAACGTCTGGGTTTCCCGAGGCTACATTCATGCTGACGCAATGACTGTCCCGTTTCTGGTTAAGCTTTACGCGCGGGGCACATGAACCTCTCCGTCTCCGGTCAGTGCTGGTTGTTGTTTATTTGCATGGCTCAGAAAATAAGTAACAAACTAACATGAGAACGTTATCGAGTTGTTGGAGGAGGAGGAGGAGGAGGAGAAGGTTCACGTGGAAGGTAATGCAGATTGTATTCTGATGATGTGCCAAACTGCTGCTGGCTGCTGTGATGATAATATTAGGAACAACATATTTTCAGATGGGGGGGTCGGCGGCCAATTACATATATTTTTTGGGGTCCTTGACGTGAAAATGTTTAAGAACGACTGACATTTCCTGAAAACTGTCAGGATTTAGAAGGCATTTGTAGAATCGTCTTCAGGTCTAAATGGGTTAAATGCTGTCGTCGTGACTGACCGACTAAACCTTTTCTCCGGGGCCTCACTTCTCCTAGACGTTCCTCCATGAGGTCCTGGCCCTACTGACTAAACCTTTCCTCCTCCTAGACGTTCCTCCCATGCGGTCCAGGCCCTACTGACTAAACCTTTCCTCCTCCTAGACGTTCCTCCCATGCGGTCCAAGCCCTACTACAGCGTGCTGCGTAGGGACCAGGAGAGCGGCGAGGCGTTGTACTGCACCAAGGAGAGCTACCTGCAGGCCCGCGTCATCTTCATCCGCTGGCTGGTGTCCTTCTGGCTGGAGCCGCGGCCCAGCCCGCAGAGCCTCATCCCGGGCACCGAGGGAGAGAACGTCCCCAAGAACATCCAGGTATGATGAGACACGCGCATGGATACGTACCTCACACACGCACACACGCATACAGTAGATGCCTCCGCACGCACACACGCATACAGTACATACCTCTGCACACACACACACATACAGTAGATACCTCTGTCTGCACACACACACGCATACAGTAGATACCTCTGTCTGCACACACACACGCATACAGTAGATACCTCTGTCTGCACACACACACGCATACAGTAGATACCTCTGCACACACACACACACATACAGTAGATACCTCTGTCTGCACACACACACGCATACAGTAGATACCTCTGTCTGCACACACACACGCATACAGTAGATACCTCTGCACACACACACACACATACAGTAGATACCTCTGCACACACACACACACACACACATACAGTAGATACCTCTGCACACACACACATACAGTAGATACCTCTGCACACACACACGCATACAGTAGATGCCTCTGCACACACACACACATACAGTAGATACCTCTGCACACACACACGCATACAGTAGATACCTCTGCACACACACACACATACAGTAGATACCTCTGCACACACACACGCATACAGTAGATGCCTCTGCACACACACACACATACAGTAGATACCTCTGCACACACACACGCATACAGTAGATACCTCTGCACGCACACACACACACATACAGTAGATACCTCTGCACGCACACACGCATACAGTAGATACCTCTGCACACACACACACACACACATACAGTAGATACCTCTGCACGCATACACGCATACAGTAGATACCTCTGCACACACACACACATACAGTAGATACCTCAGCACACACACACACATACAGTAGATACCTCTGCACGCACACACACATACAGTAGATGCCTCTGCACACACACACACATACAGTAGATGCCTCTGCACACACACACACGCATACAGTAGATGCCTCTGCACACACACACACATACAGTAGATACCTCTGCACACGCACACACACATACAGTAGATGCCTCTGCACACACACACACATACAGTAGATGCCTCTGCACACACACACACACATACAGTAGATACCTCTGCACGCACACACACATACAGTAGATACCTCTGCACACACACACACATACAGTAGATACCTCTGCACACACACACATACATACAGTAGATACCTCTGCACACACACACGCATACAGTAGATGCCTCTGCACACACACACATACAGTAGATACCTCTGCACACACACACACATACAGTAGATACCTCTGCACACACACACACATACAGTAGATACCTCTGCACACACACACACATACAGTAGATACCTCTGCACACACACACGCATACAGTAGATACCTCTGCACACACACACGCATACAGTAGATACCTCTGCACACACACACACACACACATACAGTAGATACCTCTGCACACACACACACATACAGTAGATACCTCTGCACACACACACACGCATACAGTAGATACCTCTGCACACACACACACACGCATACAGTAGATACCTCTGCACACACACACACATACAGTAGATACCTCTGCACACACACACGCATACAGTAGATACCTCTGCACACACACACACACATACAGTAGATACCTCTGCACACACACACACATACAGTAGATACCTCTGCACACACACACGCATACAGTAGATACCTCTGCACACACACACACGCATACAGTAGATACCTCTGCACACACACACACACATACAGTAGATACCTCTGCACACACACACACACATACAGTAGATACCTCTGCACACACACACACACATACAGTAGATACCTCTGCACACACACACACACATACAGTAGATACCTCTGCACACACACACACATACAGTAGATGCCTCTGCACACACACACACATACAGTAGATACCTCTGCACACACACACACATACAGTAGATACCTCTACACACACACACACACACATACAGTAGATACCTCTGCACACACACACACATACAGTAGATGCCTCTGCACACACACACACACACACATACAGTAGATACCTCTGCACACACACACGCATACAGTAGATGCCTCTGCACACACACACACACATACAGTAGATACCTCTGCACACACACACGCATACAGTAGATGCCTCTGCACACACACACACATACAGTAGATACCTCTGCACACACACACACATACAGTAGATGCCTCTGCACACACACACACACATACAGTAGATGCCTCTGCACACACACACACACACACATACAGTAGATACCTCTGCACACACACACGCATACAGTAGATGCCTCTGCACACACACACACACACACATACAGTAGATGCCTCTGCACACACACACACACACACATACAGTAGATACCTCTGCACACACACACGCATACAGTAGATGCCTCTGCACACACACACACATACAGTAGATACCTCTGCACACACACACGCATACAGTAGATGCCTCTGCACACACACACGCATACAGTAGATGCCTCTGCACACACACACACATACAGTAGATACCTCTGCACACACACACGCATACAGTAGATGCCTCTGCACACACACACACATACAGTAGATGCCTCTGCACGCTCGCATGGAGCTAATTTAATTGTCCCCCCCCCCCCCCCCCCCCCCCACAGCGCGCGGCGGCCAGCTTCGCGGCGCGAAGCTCGGCGACGGGCAGCTCTGACGACAGCGGCGGGGGCGGGGCCAGCGGCGGAGGGGGAGGACGAGGGGCCGCCACTCGCCTGGACAACCACCTGCTGGACGGCGGCCTATCGGGAGGAGGGGGCGGGGGCGGCCTGTCGGGGCCCGGCGGCGGTGGGGGTGGTGGGGGCCTCTCCGGAGGGGGGGCCCTGGGGGGCGGGGCTGGGGGGGGTGGCGGGGAGGGGGCGGAGCCGTGCCGCTCTAACACCTCCACGCTGACGGAGAGGGAGCCGTCGTCCTCCTCGCTCTGCTCCCTGGGGGAGGAGCAGCTCACCGACATGGAGGTGGTCCGCAAGGTCCTGACCAGCACCCGCTCCAACGTCAACTTCATCACCGAGATATTCAGACAGGTCTGTGTCTCTGTGTCTCTGTGTCTCTGTGTCTGTGTCTCTGTGTCTCTGTGTCTCTGTGTCTGTCTCTCTGTGTCTGTCTCTCTGTGTCACCCGCTCCAACGTCAACTTCATCACCGAGATATTCAGACAGGTCTGTGTCTCTGTGTCTCTGTGTCTGTGTCTCTGTGTCTCTGTGTCTGTGTCTCTGTGTCTCTGTGTCTCTCTGTGTCACCCGCTCCAACGTCAACTTCATCACCGAGATATTCAGACAGGTCTGTGTCTCTGTGTGTCTCTGTGTCTCTGTGTCTGTGTCTGTGTCTGTGTCACCCGCTCCAACGTCAACTTCATCACCGAGATATTCAGACAGGTCTGTGTCTCTGTGTCTCTGTGTCTCTGTGTCTGTGTCTGTGTCTCTGTGTGTCTCTGTGTCTCTCTGTGTCACCCGCTCCAACGTCAACTTCATCACCGAGATATTCAGACAGGTCCGTCTGTCTTTTTTTTTTTTTAATTGCTTGTAGATCTGCTATTTTTCAACAGCTAAAGTTTAAAACAATGGTTCAACTTTTTAAAAGCTTCAAGGTGACAAATGGGCTAAGCTGACTCTAACAACTCCCATGGAGTTTGCATGTTCTCCCCGTGTCCTCTAGGGTATTCAGGGTTTCCTGCATGGCGCTGCGCCATACTTGAAATAAATCGCGCCATACCAAGCTTCCAAAGGGGGATAGTGAATCATAGTGTGATTATATATTTATATATATATATATTTTGAGGGGGATAGTGAATCATAGTGTGTGTGATATGAAATGTCCAGTACCTCCCCAGTGTCTCCCCAGTGCCTCCCCCAGTGCCTCCCCCAGTGTCTCCCCAGTGTCTGCCCAGTTTCCGCCAAGTGCCTCCCCAGTGCCTCCTCAGTGCCTCCCCAGTGCCTCCTCAGTGCCTCCCCAGTACCTCCCCAGTGCCTCCCCAGTGCCTCCCCAGTGTCTCCCCAGTGCTTCCCCAGTGCCTCCCCACTGCCTCCCCAGTGTCTCCCCAGTGCCTCCCCAGTGCTTCCCCAGTGCTTCCCCAGTGCCCCCCCAGTGTCTCCCCAGTGTCTCCCCAGTGTCTTCCCACTGCCTCCCCAGTGCCTCCCCAGTGTCTCCCCAGTGCCTCCCCAGTGTCTCCCCAGTGTCTCCCCAGTGCCTCCCCAGTGCCTCCCCAGTGTCTCCCCAGTGCCTCCCCAGTGCCTCCCCAGTACCTCCCCAGTACCTCCCCAGTGCCTCCCCAGTGCCTCCCCAGTGCCTCCCCAGTGTCTCCCCAGTGCTTCCCCACTGCCTCCCCAGTGTCTCCCCAGTGCCTCCCCAGTGCTTCCCCAGTGCTTCCCCAGTGCCCCCCCAGTGTCTCCCCAGTGTCTCCCCAGTGTCTTCCCACTGCCTCCCCAGTGCCTCCCCAGTGTCTCCCCAGTGCCTCCCCAGTGTCTCCCCAGTGTCTCCCCAGTGTCTCCCCAGTGCCTCCCCAGTGCCTCCCCAGTGCCTCCCCAGTGTCTCCCCAGTGCCCCCCCAGTGCCTCCCCAGTGCCTCCCCAGTGCCTCCCCATGTCTCCCCAGTGCCCCCCCAGTGCCTCCCCAGTGTCCCCCAGTGTCCCTCCAGTGCCTCCCCAGTTCCCCTGCAATGCCTCCCCAGTGTCTCCCCAATGTCTTCCCAGTGCCTGCCCAGTGTCCCCCCAGTGTCTCCAATAGCAATACAAGAGCAATAATACAAATTAATCTTAATTTATTAATCAAATTAATTCATGAATTAATCGAAAAAGAAGGTCCCCCCGCGCCCAGCACCATGCCAAGGCCTTTTCCTGCAGGAAACACAGGTATTCCCTCACAAAAAACATGCAGTAATCCTGGTCTCTAAACTACCTCCCCCTGGCCAGTGACTGAAGGAGGGGAAAGGAACTGGTCGGAATAACGTGTTCACACATTAATCATGTTACCAAGATCGCCTTTTTTCACCTTAGAAATATTGCACGAATCAGAGCCTATGTGTCATTGGACGATGCAAAAACGCTAATCCACGCCTTTGTTTTTTCTCGGCTTGATTACTGCAATGCACTTTTTTCAGGACTGCCTGAGAAAACAACTGACAGATTACAACTTGTCAAATGCAGCAGCCAGAGTTTTAACTAGAACTAAGATGAGAGAACATATTACTCCAGTTTTGGCTTCACTGCACTGGCTTCCAGTTGTTTTTAGGATTGATTTTAAAATTATTTTACTTGTCTATAAAGCTCTTAATGGTCTCGCACCTTCCTACCTACATGACTGCCTGCCTAAATATGTCCCAAACCGCCCCCTAAGGTCTTCCACTGCTGGCCTGCTCGCTTTGCCCAAAAAAAGCTTTTTGCTTCTACGGGCCGTCGGCATGGAACAAGCTCCCACTGTACCTTCGTCAGGCAGCCTCTGGAGACATTTTTAAAGCACAGCTCAAGACCCACTTCTACAACATTGCTTTTAATTGATCTTTTATTTTTTTGTTATTCATGTCCTCACTGTATTGCATTACTGTTTGTTTTTTAATGTTTATGCCTTGCTTTTCTTTTTTTTCTCCATTGCTCTGTAAAGCACTTTGAGCTGCATTTCATGTCATGAAAGGTGTTAAATAAACAAATAAAGTTTTATTATTATTATTATGTGAGTGAGTTGACTAAGTCAACTGTAGGTTTAGTTGAATAAAATCTTACGACATTTAGTCGACCAAATCTAGACTCAACGCTCAAAACATTCCAGGTGACTTAAAATGTGACCCTAAAACTATAAGTGAAAACTATTCAATGAGACTACAACAAAACACTTAACCCATTCTGACCGGGCACCCATTTTGGTGTTATGGCATCATGTTATGCTTTAGCTATTGAAAAATAGCAGATCTACAAGCTCGTATCGCGCCACCGAGTGGCGCCATACGAGCTTGTAGGTCTGCTATTTTTTAAAAATCGAAGACACTTTTAGAATCTGATCTCAGGTCAGAATGGGTTAATAATGAAACTGTCAGGATGTAATAGACATTTTTAGAATCTGATCTCAGGTCAGAATGGGTTAATAATGAAACTGTCAGGATGTAATAGACATTTTTAGAATCTGATCTCAGGTCAGAATGGGTTAATAATGAAACTGTCAGGATGTAATAGACATTTTTAGAATCTGATCTCAGGTCAGAATTAAATCCATTTATATTTTTGACCTTTTGATGATTGCCCCCCAGGCGTTCCTCCTGCCCATGTGCGAGGCGGCGGCCATGCGTAAGGTGGTGAGGGTCTACCAGGAGTGGATCTCTGCCGAGGACAAGCCCGTCTTCATGAAGGAGCCTGACGAGGGACCCTACCCCGTCCCCACCATGGGCTCCATGGACACCACCATGGACAGCAGCTCCCTGCCGGGGGACAAGGAGGACGACGACGTGAGTACTGCTGTCCATTAAATAATCTTCTAAAAGATGAAGGATTGACAAAGTTCTTCAGGCTGAAGTATTGAGAATTTATGAAGAAGATTGAGCAGAGAAGCAACATACAGAGAGTGAGGAACAGGAACAGGCCTCCTCAACGGCCTGTCCCAGCAGCCCCTCTCCGGGCGCCAGCCTCCTCAACCCCATTCTCAGACAGTCCTTATAGTCTTGTCCTAACAGAGATGTCACACTGAATGTCCATATACGGATCTGTGCTAAACATAAGGGCGACACACACATAAGTATACCTTTGCTGACAGCGAGTCAAGTCAGCTGTTGGATTGACAGCTGCATGAATTAGACTGAGCACATTGGTGAGCATAGAGACTTAATGGAAGGAAGATAAATACACAATAATGTAATGCATATATCTGGCACTGTAGTTGGCATTCTAAAATTCCCATTACTGTACCAGTGTTGATTTCGTCGACTACCTTTTTTTCCCACTGACAAAAACTAAAGACTAAATATACTGACAATTTAGTTAAAAAAATAAAAACTAGACTAATATGTTAGGAAGGGACTAGTGGACAAGAGATCCAGTATAAGTCATTTTACACGTGGTTGCATGCTGAAAATAGCAGATCTACAAGCTCACAAAGCGTCGCAGTGCGACACGTTGTGAGCATGTAGATCGGCTTTTTTCAGCTGTCATTATGACAGCATCAAGGCCCGCCAAAATACATTTCAGTTGACTAAATCAACTGTAGATTTAGTCGAGTAAAATCTCATGACCGCGCTGATCTTATTCTGCGGACTACACGTGGCTCTTGGGCTTTGCTTGGCACAGTTTCCAAAGTAAAACAAAATAATAATAATGCTAAAGTAGAATCCATAGCAAACTAATACACTGGAGCACAGAACTGACTGACACAGTGAATAGCAGGCAGGCTGACAGTGAAGTAGTATAACGGCAAAAAGCCGAAGAGGCAATGCAATTCAGTGTGTCTGGATTTATTTGAGACTATGTCGCACAGTTGATGGTCAGTGTCCGTGCGCGCCAGGCATCAAGCACACCGTCATCAGGAGGATTAAAGTGTGTTATGCAAGTGTATCCGGGTGCGCTGTTGAATCTCGGGCAATGTGAATCATGGCCATCGGGGACCAGGCAACCGTATTCGGAAACGGTTCCAATGAAACGGATTCAGTCCGTCTCAGTGTGAATCCCCTATTAGTCGACTAAAACTGAACCAACACCAACACATTCCAGGTGACTAAAATGTGACTTAAACTACATTAAAACCTGTTATATCACTACCTGTTATTGTTTGTTTGTGTGTTTTCAGGGGAACAAGTCGATGGACGACGACCTGTTAGAGTACAGCATCCATGCTGGGGTCCAGACTACACTACAGGTACACACACACACACACACACACACGCACGCACGCACGCACGCACGCACGCACGCACGTTGTGAGCTTGTAGATGTGCTATTTTCAGTAGTGTTTTTGTTTTGTTTTCGTGAATCGTTCATTAACTGAGGCAACAGTTTGAAATAATCGTGATTTAGAGAGAGAGAGAGAGAGAGAGAGAGGTTGCACCACTCGGTTCACACGGGTGTGATTTTTTTAAATTCCGTTCAGTGTTCTGAACCCAAACTCAGACACATTATTCAGCCATGGGCTCTCTGCTGGTGACCCCTGACCTCTGTAGGACATGCTGGTGACCCCTGACCTCTGTGGGACATGCTGGTGACCCCTGACCTCTGTGGGACATGCTGGTGACCCCTGACCTCTGTAGGACATGTTGGTGACCCCTGGTGCCGACGCACCGCCTGTCCGTCTCCAAAGAAAACAAAACCTCCTTTTGCATATTAACCCCTGTGTAGAGATCCATGCCCTACGCCTCATCTTCAGTAGAATGTGTCCTCTGTGTAGAGATCCATGCCCTACGCCACATCTTCAGTAGAATGTGTCCTCTGTGTAGAGATCCATGCCCTACGCCACATCTTCAGTAGAATGTGTCCTCTGTGTAGAGATCCATGCCCTACGCCTCATCTTCAGTAGAATGTGTCCTCTGTGTAGAGATCCATGCCCTACGCCTCATCTTCAGTAGAATGTGTCCTCTGTGTAGAGATCCATGCCCTACGCCACATCTTCAGTAGAATGTGTCCTCTGTGTAGAGATCCATGCCCTACGCCTCATCTTCAGTAGAATGTGTCCTCTGTGTAGAGATCCATGCCCTACGCCTCATCTTCAGTAGAATGTGTCCTCTGTGTAGAGATCCTTGCCCTACGCCTCATCTTCAGTAGAATGTGTCCTCTGTGTAGAGATCCATGCCCTACGCCCCACATCTTCAGTAGAATGTGTCCTCTGTGTAGAGATCCATGCCCTACGCCTCATCTTCAGTAGAATGTGTCCTCTGTGTAGAGATCCATGCCCTACGCCTCATCTTCAGTAGAATGTGTCCTCTGTGTAGAGATCCATGCCCTACGCCTCATCTTCAGTAGAATGTGTCCTCTGTGTAGAGATCCATGCCCTACGCCTCATCTTCAGTAGAATGTGTCCTCTGTGTAGAGATCCATGCCCTACGCCTCATCTTCAGTAGAATGTGTCCTCTGTGTAGAGATCCATGCCCTACGCCTCATCTTCAGTAGAATGTGTCCTCTGTGTAGAGATCCATGCCCTTCGCCTCATCTTCAGTAGAATGTGTCCTCTGTGTAGAGATCCATGCCCTACGCCTCATCTTCAGTAGAATGTGTCCTCTGTGTAGAGATCCATGCCCTACGCCTCATCTTCAGTAGAATGTGTCCTCTGTGTAGAGATCCATGCCCTACGCCACATCTTCAGTAGCTAAAGGGTGTCGGGTCACGCCCCGAAAATAGCTGATCTACAAGCTCTCAACGCATCGCAGTGCGATGCGTTGAGAGCTTGTAGATAACAAACATTAAATTCCATAGACTTGGTTGGCAAAAACAATCACAACTGCCCTAAACAAACAACTCATTATTGGATCTTAAAACCATTATTATTGCCAGAATAAAAAAGGGTGCAGATGAGAAATGCTGTGCAAGTTGGCGTCGTTTAGGCGTGCATGGCAACAGTTTGTGTTGCGTGTGATTTCACACCAGGATATATAAGATGATGACTTGTGTTGATACTGACTGTTCACGTCGAGAGAGAGAGACAGATAGACAGATAGACAGACAGACAGACAGATGTTGTGCTGGACCATTTCCAAAGCAGGAGGACCAAAGCGACGCGATCATGCTGCTGTAGCAGTGAGGAACAAACTGTATTCCTTTGGAGGTGACTATGATGGAGGGAACAACAAGGATCAGATGGATGTCCATGTCTTCAACACAGTGTCTTTATGCTGGAAGAAGTTACCTCCAGTGGAACCAGGAAGAGGAGACGGTCACCTTGAGGTTCCATCCAGGCGCCACGGCCACACAGCTGTGCTGATAGAAGATACAGTCTACATCTGGGGAGGCGGCTGTGGAGGGTACTACAATGAGCTTTATGCATTTGATGTTGACGCCCACATGTGGTCGAAACCCAGCAGGGTTTCTGGAGCTGTTCCAGAGGCGAGGTGGTGCCACTCAGCCTGTGTGTTGGGGGAGGTCATGTACATCCATGGAGGAATCACCAATGACATGACATGGAATAATGACATGTACAAGTTGGACACCAGCACAATGGTCTGGTCCTTAATTAACACCAGAGGAACTCCACCTCCTGCTTCATGGTGTCACTCTTCCACCATCATCGGGACAAAGATGTTTGTATTCGGGGGCTGTACACCACGGTACCTCAACACCATCAGAGTGTTTGACACAGAGAACGACCTCTGGATGAGCACACCTTCTTCACAGCTCCTTCCAGAAGGACGCGGTGGTCATTCAGCCTTTACCTACAATGGAGAGCTGTACATATGTGGTGGTGAATTCAGGGAGGGAAACCTCAATGATCTATGGAAATTCAAAACAGAGACCTTCTCCTGGAAGAAGGTTGAGCCCAAAGGGAAAGGCCCGGGTCCAATGGTTTGTATGTTCTGTTGCATGATGGGAGAACGCATCATCCTCTTTGGAGGTCGCTCCAAACATGGAGATCTCACACCCATAGATGAGCTGTTCATCTTAGACCTGAGTCCTACTCTTAAGACGTCATGTAAGCTAGCAGTTATTCAGTACGGTCTGGACCAATCAGAACTCCCACACGACATCAGGTGGGAACTGGTAGCCATGACAACCAACAGCGTGCCCACTGCCAACAAGGTCACTAAAAGAAGGAAAACCAGAAGACATTGAGTCAACTAAACCAGACCCCATGTGACCAGTCTATGACGTCACTCATGTGCAGTATGACATCACCACTATGACGCCTGTCATCTCCATATTTGGGCAGCCCAAATCAAGGTTGTAATTAATGTCCTGCATCTAAATTATGCTCAATAAAATATAGGGTTTAATTTGGACTGAGCAAAGATTGACCTTAAATAGAGCGCTGAACTATGACGTTCTTTACACCTCCTACCTGGGTTGCTTTTTCTTTTTTTTTCATCTTTTTTGCCTGGCATTGTGTGTCCGGCCTGTGACGTCATGTGTGTGGCTGAGTCTATGGACTTTGTATGATGTCATGTGTGTGGCTGAGTCTATGGACTTTGTATGATGTCATGTGTGTGGCTGAGTCTATGGACTTTGTATGATGTCATGTGTGTGGCTGAGTCTATGGACTTTGTATGATGTCATGTGTGTGGCTGAGTCTCTGGACTTTGTATGATGTCATGTGTGTGGCTGAGTCTCTGGACTTTGTAAGATGTCATGTGTGTGGCTGAGTCTCTGGACTTTGTAAGACGTCATGTGTGTGGCTGAGTCTATGGACTTTGTATGATGTCATGTGTGTGGCTGAGTCTCTGGACTTTGTATGATGTCATGTGTGTGGCTGAGTCTCTGGACTTTGTATGATGTCATGTGTGTGGCTGAGTCTCTGGACTTTGTAAGACGTAAATGCTTCTGTACATCAACGTCAATTGCTAAATCAATGGCAAATGACCTAAGTGGGTGACTTCATCATGCAAGCACCGCTCACTTCACAGTGTGATTTTCTTTTTTTCCCCTTTTTTTTTAACCCCAGTCACATGCTGGTGACCCCTGACCTCTGTAGGACATGCTGGTGACCCCTGACCTCTGTAGGACATGCTGGTGACCCCTGACCTCTGTAGGACATGCTGGTGACCCCTGACCTCTGTAGGACATGCTGGTGACCCCTGACCTCTGTAGGACATGCTGGTGACCCCTGACCTCTGTAGGACATGCTGGTGACCCCTGACCTCTGTAGGACATGCTGGTGACCCCTGGCCTCTGTAGGACATGCTGGTGACCCCTGACCTCTGTAGGACATGCTGGTGACCCCTGACCTCTGTAGGACATGCTGGTGACCCCTGACCTCTGTAGGACATGCTGGTGACCCCTGACCTCTGTAGGACATGCTGGTGACCCCTAACCTCTGTAGGACATGCTGGTGACCCCTGACCTCTGTAGGACATGCTGGTGACCCCTAACCTCTGTAGGACATGCTGGTGACCCCTGACCTCTGTAGGACATGCTGGTGACCCCTGACCTCTGTAGGACATGTTGGGTCATTGTTCAGGTTAAAAGACGATGGTTGGGCATTTAGTGTATAAGCCTTGTGGTGCCGCTCATGCTCAGATGGCCTCTAGGCCTCACACAGAAGCCTGTGAACATCGACATTAGATGTCATATAGTCTCTCTCTCTCTCTCTCTCTCTCTCTCTCTCTCTCTCTCTCTCTCTCTCTCTCTCTCTCTCTCTGTAGGCGTTCATATAGACCGATTCCGTAGCGGGTCTCATGGTCGCAGCCTACGTATTTCCTGTAGGCGGACTCGACGTAGCTGCGGGGGTAAAACCCTCACCAGGCGCACCTCTTCCACTACAGTGAACGGCAGAGTGACTGATGTTAGTTTGCCTCAAACTTTACTCCTTTACCTGCTTTTTTACTAACACTAACATTACAAAGATGCCCAGAACATCGAGATGAACCTGTGTAGTTTATGGCTGCTCCAACAGTAGAGATGAACCTGTGTAGTTTATGGCTGCTCCAACAGTAGAGATGAACCTGTGTAGTTTATGGCTGCTCCAATAGTAGTGGCAACATAAAAAAATAAAAAAACGGAATGTCAAAATATCCACCGTGGTGGCGGAGACCAGAGCCATTGAGTAATGGTTGCGACAAAGCAGTGAAGGGTCCTGAAAGATACATAATTTCAGTCTTACCCAATACCCAATCTTTCTGTTTTATGAACACAAGGCTGCTGTATTTTATACCTCATACTAAGCATTTAAAGTATGAGGTATAAAGTACAGCAGCCTCGTGTTAATAAAACAGAAATATTTGGTATTGGGTAAGACTGGCGTTATGTATCTTTCACTGCTTCGTCTCAACCATTACTCAATGGCTCTGGTCTCCGCCACCACGGTGGATATTAGACATTCAGTTTTTTTTATTTTTATGTTGCCACTACTGTTGGAGCAGCCATAAACTACACAGGTTCATCTCTACTGTTGGAGCAGCCATAAACTACACAGGTTCATCTCTACTGTTGGAGCAGCCATAAACTACACAGGTTCATCTCTACTGTTGGAGCAGCCATAAACTACACAGGTTCATCTCAATGTTCTGGGCATCTTTGTAATGTTAGTGTTAGTAAAAAAGCAGGTAAAGGAGTAAAGTTTGAGGCAAACTAACATCAGTCACTCTGCCGTTCACTGTAGTGGAAGAGGTGCGCCTGGTGAGGGTTTTAACCCCGCAGCTACGTCGAGTCCGCCTACAGGAAATACGTAGGCTGCGACCATGAGACCAGCTACGGAATCGGTCTATAGTGTCTCTCTCTCTCTCTCTCTGTAGGCGCTCATATAGTCTCTCTCTCTCTCTCTCTGTAGGCGTTCATCACCCACTAGTCTCTCTCTCTCTCTGTAGGCGTTCATATAGTCTCTCTCTCTCTCTCTCTCTCTGTAGGCGTTCATAGTCTCTCTCTCTCTCTCTCTGTAGGCGTTCATCACCCACTCCTCCAACGTGTTCCTGTTGGAACCGGCCAATGACATCAAGGCCCTTCTGGAGGAGCACGTCGACATGAGCAAGAGAGTCCTGAACATCTACAGGAGTCTGGTGATGCACCAGACCATGGACCACCGCACCTGGTACTACACTACCCATGATGCACCACACCACACCACACACACACACACACATCTACAGGAGTCTGGTGATGCACCAGACCATGGACCACCGCACCTGGTACACTACACTACCCATGATGCACCACACCACACCACACACACACACACACACATCTACAGGAGTCTGGTGATGCACAGCACCATGGACCACCGCACCTAGTACTACACTACCCATGATGCACCACACCACACCACACACACACATCTACAGGAGTCTGGTGATGCACCAGACCATGGACCACCGCACCTGGTACACTACACTACCCATGATGCACCACACCACACCACACCACACAGCACCATGGACCACCGCACCTGGTACACACACACACACACACACACACACACACACACACACACACACACACACACACACACACACACACACACACA
>NC_139718.1:2235649-2268149 GCF_964188405.1 Protomyctophum parallelum | reverse complement strand
TCCTGGTTCTGACCCATCCTATGTGCTCTGCTCTCTCCAGGGAACAGATCCTGGTTCTGACCCATCCTATGTGCTCTGCTCTGTAGAGAACAGATCCTGGTTCTGACCCATCCTATGTGCTCTGCTCTCTGTAGGGAACAGATCCTGGTTCTGACCCATCCTATGTGCTCTGCTCTCTGTAGGGAACAGATCCTGGTTCTGACCCATCCTATGTGCTCTGCTCTGTAGGGAACAGATCCTGGTTCTGACCCATCCTATGTGCTCTGCTCTGTAGGGAACAGATCCTGGTTCTGACCCATCCTATGTGCTCTGCTCTCTGTAGGGAACAGATCCTGGTTCTGACCCATCCTATGTGCTCTGCTCTCTGTAGGGAACAGATCCTGGTTCTGACCCATCCTATGTGCTCTGCTCTCTGTAGGGAACAGATCCTGGTTCTGACCCATCCTATGTGCTCTGCTCTGTAGGGAACAGATCCTGCTTGTTCTGACCCATCCTATGTGCTCTGCTCTGTAGGGAACAGATCCTGGTTCTGACCCATCCTATGTGCTCTGCTCTGTAGAGAACAGATCCTGGTTCTGACCCATCCTATGTGCTCTGCTCTCTGTAGGGAACAGATCCTGCTTGTTCTGACCCATCCTATGTGCTCTGCTCTGTAGGGAACAGATCCTGGTTCTGACCCATCCTATGTGCTCTGCTCTCTGTAGGGAACAGATCCTGGTTCTGACCCATCCTATGTGCTCTGCTCTGTAGGGAACAGATCCTGGTTCTGACCCATCCTATGTGCTCTGCTCTGTAGGGAACAGATCCTGGTTCTGACCCATCCTATGTGCTCTGCTCTGTGTAGGGAACAGATCCTGGTTCTGACCCATCCTATGTGCTCTGCTCTCTGTAGGGAACAGATCCTGGTTCTGACCCATCCTATGTGCTCTGCTCTGTAGGGAACAGATCCTGGTTCTGACCCATCCTATGTGCTCTGCTCTCTGTAGGGAACAGATCCTGGTTCTGACCCATCCTATGTGCTCTGCTCTCTGTAGGGAACAGATCCTGGTTCTGACCCATCCTATGTGCTCTGCTCTGTGTAGGGAACAGATCCTGGTTCTGACCCATCCTATGTGCTCTGCTCTCTGTAGGGAACAGATCCTGGTTCTGACCCATCCTATGTGCTCTGCTCTGTAGGGAACAGATCCTGGTTCTGACCCATCCTATGTGCTCTGCTCTGTAGGGAACAGATCCTGGTTCTGACCCATCCTATGTGCTCTGCTCTGTAGGGAACAGATCCTGGTTCTGACCCATCCTATGTGCTCTGCTCTCTGTAGGGAACAGATCCTGGTTCTGACCCATCCTATGTGCTCTGCTCTCTGTAGGGAACAGATCCTGGTTCTGACCCATCCTATGTGCTCTGCTCTGTAGGGAACAGATCCTGGTTCTGACCCATCCTATGTGCTCTGCTCTCTGTAGGGAACAGATCCTGGTTCTGACCCATCCTATGTGCTCTGCTCTGTAGGGAACAGATCCTGGTTCTGACCCATCCTATGTGCTCTGCTCTCTGTAGGGAACAGATCCTGGTTCTGACCCATCCTATGTGCTCTGCTCTGTAGGGAACAGATCCTGGTTCTGACCCATCCTATGTGCTCTGCTCTGTAGGGAACAGATCCTGGTTCTGACCCATCCTATGTGCTCTGCTCTGTAGGGAACAGATCCTGGTTCTGACCCATCCTATGTGCTCTGCTCTGTAGGGAACAGATCCTGGTTCTGACCCATCCTATGTGCTCTGCTCTCTGTAGGGAACAGATCCTGGTTCTGACCCATCCTATGTGCTCTGCTCTCTGTAGGGAACAGATCCTGGTTCTGACCCATCCTATGTGCTCTGCTCTCTGTAGGGAACAGATCCTGGTTCTGACCCATCCTATGTGCTCTGCTCTCTGTAGGGAACAGATCCTGGTTCTGACCCATCCTATCTGCTCTGCTCTCTGTAGGGAACAGATCCTGGTTCTGACCCATCCTATGTGCTCTGCTCTGTAGGGAACAGATCCTGGTTCTGCTCAGTGACCCTGTTTTCTCTGCTCTCTCCAGGGAACAGATCCTGGTTCTGACCCATCCTATGTGCTCTGCTCTCTCCAGGGAACAGATCCTGCTGGTTCTGCTCAGGGTGACGGAGGCTGTGATGAAGAGACCTCCCTCCATCATGCCGCCCGGAAAGAAGACCAACACCATGTCTGGGCGTCTGGCCGGGCCCGTCTTCCAGGTAAAGAACCAGCACCATGTCTGGGCCCGTCTTCCAGGTAGAGCAGAGGCAGCGCTTTGCCACGCTCTGACCCTCAAGGTCCATTATGTCCTTCGGGGGCATTGGAACCAGGGGAAGTATCTGATTACAAGTGCTCATGTTCAGCAATAACCTGACGCTGCCAGATGAGGGCGGTATTGGGTAACCATGTTCCCCAACACAGCCTTCATCTGGGATCTCTCAGGGAGTTGAGCTGACAAAAATCCGTTCCGTACCGAACCAATCAGCGTGAGCTAAGGGCGGGATATGTGCGAAACCGGACGTGAAGCTATATAGACACGTCAATATGATTGGTTGTGTTTGCACGCCCACACGGTGATAGACAGACGGTCCCATCCAATCATCTACCAAGTATCTTGAAAAAAAGGAACAGCCCCGTCATCGAATTTGCTTCCGCGATCCCAGATCCCAATAAGCTGTGAAACAAATTTGTGTAGCAAGCTTCTTGGATCTGGCAGCGTCAGGTTAGTTCAGCAACGCCCTGCACATAGAAACACACAGACACACATTAAAACCTGTGAGCTGACCAGCACAACCTCAGTCTTATAGAGCGTTGCAGTCCCGCCCCCTTTCAGAACGACGAGTGGCCCAGGAAAAGATTCTCCATTCATTTTCTCCATAGGCTTTTCTTAAAGTATGTATTTATATAAAGACGGTTACGCCGCGGACAAAGCCAACTCGGATCGTGACAAATCATGACAACAAACAAAATATTTTGTGCCGATCAAATAATTTGAAAGAAGAAAATAAAGGCAGGAGACAACACTATTTGTTTTGTTTTTCTTCTTACTAATTATTTGATCGGCCAAAAAAAATTGTAATTATTGTCATGATTTGTCACGATCCGAGTTGGCTTTGTTTTCCGCGGCATAACCGTCTTTAAATAAATACTTTAACCCATTCTGAACGGGCACCCATTTTGGTGTCAGCATCATGTTATGCTTTAGCTATTGAAAAATAGCAGATCTACAAGCTCATATCGCGCCACCGAGTGGCGCGATACGAGCTTGTAGGTCTGCTATTTTTGAAAAATCGAAGAACGACTGACATTTCTAGAATCTGATCTCAGGTCAGAATGGGTTCATCAGACCAGTGTGTGTCCGGCGGAAACCTCGCATGAATCTGATCTCGGGTCAGAATGGGTTAAATAAATACTTTTTGAAAAGCCTATGGAGAAAATGAATGGAGAATCATTTCCTGGGCCACTCGTCGTTCTGAAAGGGGGAGGGACTGCGACGCTCCATACTGTCGGCCACTGAGCAGCTCCACTGGAGCAGTTGGGGGTTCAGTGCCTTGTTGCTCAAGGGCACTTCAGCGGTGGTGTTGGGTGAGTGATGACCAATCACTTCCCCACCCAGATTTTCTCCTGCCCGTCTGGGGAATCGAACCGGCAACCTTTCGGTAACAAGGGGCGACCGCTGCCCCAAAAAAATCATTCAAGATTTATTTATTCTTGGAATCAAGTAATCAATCAAGTAATCAACCTCATTTTCAGTTTCGTTGAGTAATAGAATATCATAGAAATACATCACAATACATCAGAAGATGAGGAAAATAAAAACAAAATACAATACAATACAATACATGTGAAATTACATAGGTTTACAAATAAAAAGCTAAAACTAATTTCAAATAAAAGCTCAAACTAATTTCAAAATGATCTAAAAACTGTTACGTAGTCTGTATGCTCACCAAGGTTTTAAAACGATGCAAGAGGTACCAATGTGGTCCATTTGAATGTCTTGTGGAGGTCGTTCCATGTATTAGATGAGATTTATGCTTGCAGACCACAACATTTGATGAGATTTATTGTGTCATGTTAGAGACCACAGAAGACATGTAAATATGAAATAAATGCTTAAACATGTAGCTATAGGTGTAATGTTAGAGACCACAGAAGACATGTAAATATGAAATAAATGCTTAAACATGTAGCTATAGGTGTAATGTTAGAGACCACAGAAGACATGTAAATATGAAATAAATGCTTAAACATGTAGCTAGGTGTAATGTTAGAGTCCACAGAAGACATGTAAATATGAAATAAATGCTTAAACATGTAGCTATAGGTGTAATGTTAGAGACCACAGAAGACATGTAAATATGAAATAAATGCTTAAACATGTAGCTATAGGTGTAATGTTGGAGACCACAGAAGACATGTAAATATTAAATAAATGCTTAAACATGTAGCTAGGTGTAATGTTAGAGACCACAGAAGACATGTAAATATGAAATAAATGCTTAAACATGTAGCTATATGTGTAATGTTAGAGACCACAGAAGACATGTAAATATGAAATAAATGCTTAAACATGTAGCTAGGTGTAATGTTAGAGACCACAGAAGACATGTAAATATGAAATAAATGCTTAAACATGTAGCTAGGTGTAATGTTAGAGACCACAGAAGACATGTAAATATGAATTAAATGCTTAAACATGTAGCTATAGGTGTAATGTTAGAGTCCACAGAAGACATGTAAATATGAAATAAATGCTTAAACATGTAGCTACAGTAGGTGTAATGTTAGAGACCACAGAAGACATGTAAATATGAAATAAATGCTTAAACATGTAGCTATAGGTGTAATGTTAGAGACCACAGAAGACATGTAAATATGAAATAAATGCTTAAACATGTAGCTAGTTGTAATGTTAGAGACCACAGAAGACATGTAAATATGAAATAAATGCTTAAACATGTAGCTATAGGTGTAATGTTAGAGACCACAGAAGACATGTAAATATGAAATAAATGCTTAAACATGTAGCTAGGTGTAATGTTAGAGACCACAGAAGACATGTAAATATGAAATAAATGCTTAAACATGTAGCTATAGGTGTAATGTTAGAGACCACAGAAGACATGTAAATATGAAATAAATGCTTAAACATGTAGCTATAGGTGTAATGTTAGAGTCCACAGAAGACATGTAAATATGAAATAAATGCTTAAACATGTAGCTATAGGTGTAATGTTAGAGTCCACAGAAGACATGTAAATATGAAATAAATGCTTAAACATGTAGCTATAGGTGTAATGTTAGAGTCCACAGAAGACATGTAAATATGAAATAAATGCTTAAGCATGTAGCCAGGTGTAATGTTAGAGACCACAGAAGACATGTAAATATGAAATAAATGATTAAACATGTAGCTAGTTGTAATGTTAGAGACCACAGCAGACATGTAAATATGAAATAAATGCTTAAACATGTAGCTAGTTGTAATGTTAGAGACCACAGAAGACATGTAAATATGAAATAAATGCTTAAACATGTAGCTAGGTGTAATGTTAGAGACCACAGAAGACATGCAAATATTAAATAAATGCTTAAACATGTAGCTAGGTGTAATGTTAGAGTCCACAGAAGACATGTAAATATGAAATAAATGCTTAAACATGTAGCTATAGGTGTAATGTTAGAGACCACAGAAGACATGTAAATATGAAATAAATGCTTAAACATGTAGCTATAGGTGTAACGTTAGAGTCCACAGAAGACATGTAAATATGAAATAGATGCTTAAACATGTAGCTATAGGTGTAATGTTAGAGACCACAGAAGACATGTAAATATGAAATAAATGCTTAAACATGTAGCTATAGGTGTAACGTTAGAGTCCACAGAAGACATGTAAATATGAAATAAATGCTTAAACATGTAGCTATAGGTGTAATGTTAGAGACCACAGAAGACATGTAAATATGAAATAAATGCTTAAACATGTAGCTATTTGTAATGTTGGAGTCCACAGAAGACATGTAAATATGAAATAAATGCTTAAACATGTAGCTACAGAAGTGAACCTTTCAAGCCTGTTTTCTCAACTCGCTGTTTTCTCTATAAGCCATATCTCCAAAACTGGTGGGTCAAACTGAACAACCAATATGTCAATTTGAAGCTATGATTCTCTCCGTGGGTGTCTCTCTGTCTGTCTCTCTGAATGTCTCTGTCTGTCCCTCTGTCTGTCCCTCTGTCTGTCTCCCCGGGGCGTGGTGTGTCTCTCTGTCTGTCTCCCCGGGGGCGTGGTGTGTCTCTCTGAATGTCTCTGTCTGTCTCTCTGAATGTCTCTGTCTGTCTCTCTGTCTGTCCCTCTGTCTGTCTCTCTGAATGTCTCTGTCTGTCTCTCTGTCTGTCCCTCTGTCTGTCTCTCTGGATGTCTCTGTCTGTCTCTCTGGATGTCTCTGTCTGTCTCTCTGGATGTCTCTGTCTGTCTCTCTGAATGTCTCTGTCTGTCTCTCTGAATGTCTCTGTCTGTCTCTCTGAATGTCTCTGTCTGTCTGTCTCTCTGAATGTCTCTGTCTGTCTCTCTGGATGTCTCTGTCTGTCCCTCTGAACATCTCCCCGGGGGCGTGGTGTGTCCCAGACGCTGATCGTGGCCTGGATCAAGGGGAACCTGAACGTCTACATCAGCAGAGAGCTGTGGGACGACCTGCTGTCTGTCCTGTCCTCTCTGACCTGCTGGGACGAGCTGGTCACCGAGTGGTCCTACACCATGGAGACCCTCACCAAGGTATAACACTCTCAACTAGGGATGTCAGGGGTTAACCCTTACAGAGACTGTAGTTGTCACTGTACAATAATTTAAAACAGTTGTCATGTTGCACACATGCCTAAAATTGCTATTTGCGCCGCCCAGCTTGTCACACTCCAGGCTGCATGAACAGCGCTGCTCGGGCGCTGTTTTCTGCCCCCTCAATGTCCCAAAGTTCTCTGTTGTGCTTCAATGGCTAGTTGGCTACAAGCCTACAACGGTAGCTTTGCGGTAGTCAAAATGTAAGCGAGTGACAGGCTGACAGCAAGACGAGATTAACACATGTTGACCGTATCAATGCAGAGACCTACATTATTAAATCCATTATTGGCCATTTGGCCTGGAGGGAGAACGTTTACAGTCCCCACACTGGCACGGCTTACGGCTATCAAGTTAGCCATGTGCTATCCATGTTTGAGGGTTTTCTCGTCAGCGAAAAGTCAACAAACAGAACACGGTGACATGCATGCTGATCGTCCTTAATAATAATAAAAAAGGCTTAGCCCATGCGTCCAGTGGCTTTATAGGTATAGGTTGCTCAGATCTGGACTGGATGTTTTGGACTAGAACCGGCGGACCTCTGTACTGTAGACGCGCAGATGCATCATTCAGATGCGATGCGTTGTTTATTGATGATTAAGCCTACAACAATTTATTTATATTGTTAAACGTTGCTTTTTTTGTTTGTCTTTTAAAAAGGAGCATGAATAAATGTATACCATTCGTCTACCAACTTTAATTATGTAGCCTATACATGCATTGTACATTTGGGGTAGCCTATTAAAAATAAAAATAAAAAATCAACCACTATCCGTTAATGACCCGGTTAATCCTATCG
Source organism: Protomyctophum parallelum (assembly GCF_964188405.1). Lineage (NCBI taxonomy): Eukaryota > Metazoa > Chordata > Actinopteri > Myctophiformes > Myctophidae > Protomyctophum > Protomyctophum parallelum. Next base: position 2,260,486 of record NC_139718.1, on the reverse strand, counting down.
GCCAACCGGCTGGGAAATGATCCGTTACTGACATCCCTACTCTTAACCCATTTTCACGTGAGGACGATTCTACAAATGTCTTCTAAATCCTGACAGTTTTCTCAAGGACCACTGAGTGCCGTGCTACGAGGCTGTAGGTCTGCTATCTCTGAAAGGACCTACTGATCGTATGGTGTCAAAATGTAATCATTTATTTAACCCATTCTGACCGGGCACCCATTTTGGTGTCAGCATCATGTTATGCTTTAGCTATTGAAAAATAGCAGATCTACAAGCTCATATCGCGCCACCGAGTGGCGCGATACGAGCTTGTAGGTCTGCTATTTTAGAAAAATCGAAGAGCGACTGACATTTTTTATAATCTGATCTCAGGTCAGAATGGGTTCATCAGACCAGTGTGTGTCCGGCGGAAACCTCGTATGAATCTGATCTCAGGTCAGAATGGGTTAATGCCATTATCATGTAGCTCTGCAACAAAGGTACGGCCATGACAGACAGCAATTGTGTGTGTGTGTGTGTGTGTGTGTGTGTGTGTGTGTGTGTGTGTGTGTGTGTGTGTGTGTGTGTGTGTGTGTGTGTGTGTGTGTGTGTGTGTGTGTGTGTGTGTGTGTGTGTGTGTGTGTGTGTGTGTGTGTGTGTGTTGTAGGTTCTGGCCAGGAACCTGTACAGTGTGGACCTCAACGAGCTGCCTCTGGACAAACTGAGTGAACAGAAACAGAAGAAGCACAAAGGAAAAGGTCTGGACCACACACACACACACACACACACACACACACACACACACACCACACACCAAACACACACACACACACACACCACGCACACGCACACACACGAGCGTCCCAAATAGACCCCGTTTGTACACTCTCTGATTGTAAACATGGGTCCGCTGATGGGGGTGCTTGTTTTATCGCCGGTGTTGTAAAACGAGCGCCCCATCAGCGCGTCCATCGACTCCTAGGCTAAAAAGGTTTTAATCCACCGTCCGTGACGCATGTGGCTTCGTCGGCCGTCTATACGAACTAGGGCATTAACCAAACGTCATTTTTGATAGTCGACTCGACTACTAAAATCGATTTATAGTCGATTAGTCGGCGGTAAAATATGATATTTTTTCCATCCAATCAAGCATTAAAACATCGTGTTCTGAAACAGCCAGCGAGTGAAGGACTAACTGCAAAACAGAGCCGGTGAATGCAGGCCGAGTGGAATAGAACTAAGAGAGTGGCGACACACTTTGATCTCACCTCAAAGCGGGTACCTATGGCTATAGATCCAAACATTGGAACTATCCCATTGAGATAGAATGAGCACGTTTTTGTCACCAGACTGGATAATATTGGGCAGAGTGAGGAGGAACTCCTGCTATACTTTACTGTACCGGACGACACGTCTCCAATCTAACTTGTTGAACAAACTACAGTAATAAACTCACCAATGGTAAAAGTATTTACACACTGTAGTTGTCCCCACTGTTTATTTACAGTGTCGACTACCGTCTTGCTAGTCGACTAGTCGACTAATCGATGTTTATGTTAATGCCCTAGTACGAACACAATTCACCCTTTGTCAAGTCCCGCCCATGGTTGTGCCCCTCTTTGCACCCGTTGGTTGTCATTTCGTGGGTTGGACAAACATCCCCTCTCTCTCCATCCACTACCATTGAAACAAGGTGTTTTTCAGTTGCTTCTTATTGATGTTCTCCTCCAGGTATGGGGTCAGAGGGCCAGCGCCCGGCCGTGGACCGGTCCTTCTCCAAGGGGTGGAGCCGGGACCAGCCGGGCCAGGCGGTGCCCATGAGGCAGCGCAGCGCCACCACGGCCGGCTCCCCGGGCATCGAGAAGGCCCGCTGCATGGTGCGCCAGAAGACCGTCGGTGAGCCCACCGCGCGTCTGTGTGTGTGTGTGTGTGTGTGTGTGTGTGTGTGTGTGTGTGTGTGTGCGTTGTGCCCTTACAACTACTTCCCCTGCCATAGAGGAACATTTTGTGTGGGTGTGTGTGTGGGCAGTTTTGTGCCGTTTACAGCCACTTCCCCTGCTGTAGAGAAACCTAGGCGCAGTGCACGTGTATGTGTGTGTGTGTGTGTGTGTGTGTGTTTATGGGGGAGGGTGGTCTAGTGTCAAACTGTCGCCACAACACGATGTCGCTCAGCTCAGAAGTCTCCGTTAGTGAAAATGTTTTGATTGAAATTGTACTACAGTACTGAGTACACACACATGTTTCCCTTCACGTCGCAGAAGCGAAAGACTGGCATATTCTATCGATACCGATATGACCAAATAAGGGCCGATAACGATACAGTGTCGGGACATCTGCACTAATTAGTCGGGCAGAGCCGAGGAGACACATTCGTACTCGAGCAGACATGACATGACAGGTGTGTTTACTTTCTACATAGCCTGGGGTCCACCTATGGTCCCTAACCCTACAGGTAGCCTGGGGTCCACCTATGGTCCCTAACCCTACAGGTAGCCTGGGGTCCACCTATGGTCCCTAACCCTACAGGTAGCCTGGGGTCCACCCATGGACCCTAACCCTACAGGTAGCCTGGGGTCCACCCATGGACCCTAACCCTACAGGTAGCCTGGGGTCCACCCATGGACCCTAACCCTACAGGTAGCCTGGGGTCCACCTATGGACCCTAACCCTACAGGTAGCCTGGGGTCCACCTATGGACCCTAACCCTACAGGTAGCCTGGGGTCCACCTATGGTCCCTAACCCTACAGGTAGCCTGGGGTCCACCCATGGACCCTAACCCTACAGGTAGCCTGGGGTCCACCTATGGACCCTAACCCTACAGGTAGCCTGGGGTCCACCTATGGTCCCTAACCCTACAGGTAGCCTGGGGTCCACCTATGTGCTTTCTATGGCATAGGCAGCTCCCGGCAGGATCCGCCGGGAGAATCTAGACGCAGCCGCGCGACGTGAGACTAATTAATTAGAGTGACAGAGAGAGAGAGAGTGTGTGTGTGTGTGTGTGTGTGTGTGTGTTTGTGTACATGTACATGTGTGCGTCAATTTAACAAAGGTGCAGACGATCAGAAATCAGCAGAGAGAGAGTGGTCGACGTTTGCGCTGCTCTATGCCGTATTGAAGTGGACTAGTCTGACCCAGACTACTCTATGCCGTATTGAAGTGGACTAGTCGGACCCAGACTACTCTATGCCGTATTGAAGTGGACTAGTCGGACCCAGACTACTCTATGCCGTATTGAAGTGGACTAGTCGGACCCAGACTACTCTATGCCGTATTGAAGTGGACTAGTCGGACCCAGACTACTCTATGCCGTATTGAAGTGGACTAGTCGGACCCAGACTACTCTATGCCGTATTGAAGTGGACTAGTCGGACCCAGACTACTCTATGCCGTATTGAAGTGGACTCGGTTCCCAGACTTTTTTTTTCCTCCCTGGAAATAAAAACGTCTGGGTTTCCGAGCCTAACCTTCTTACGTGACAGGTTGTGCTTTAGTTTTAACTACAACTCCACTTCTCGGTGGCGAGCACAGTGCAAAGTGCATCGTGCAAACCCACATTCAGTGTGAAAGGGCATAATAAGACAGCCATCAGCATCACCTGGCTGCTTATTCTGGGTGAAGGTGTCATAACTGTCGCTGTTTTTACCGGCGAGGAGAACTGAAGCCGTACCGCTGGCCAAGATGTCACTATATTAGTCTCTTTTCTCTGCTCTTCTCTTCCAAGCCTGACCCTGTTAACCCTCTCTCTCTCCCTCCGCGATGTCCACCCGTCCTTTGTACCACCTCCGATCCCTTCTTCTCTTTTCCCTCCGTCCTCCTCCTCTCTCAAGCCCTCCGTCGCTCTCCTGTGTCGATTAGAACGATGTTTTCTTTAATTCTAAACCTTGTTAAACCTTCTCTCTCTCTCTCTCTCTCTCTCTCTCTCTCTCCTGTGTCTTCCTTTCCCTGTCTTTATCTCTCGACCTCTTCTCGTCCTGACACCGCTGTCCCCTTTGTCTCTAACATGTCTCCTTTGTTTCCCCCGTACCCTGTCCTCTCTGTCCTTTTCTCTGTCCTCTCTGCCCTTTCTCTGTCCTCTCTGCCCTTTCTCTGTCCTCTCTGCCCTTTCTCTGTCCTCTCTGCCCTTTCTCTGTCCTCTCTGCCCTTTCTCTGTCCTCTCTGCCCTTTCTCTGTCCTCTCTGCCCTTTCTCTGTCCTCTGTCCCCTCTCTTCCTTCACTTTTCCCACTCTGTCCGACCCTCTTTTCCTCCTCTCTCTCTCTGTCTGTCCCTGTCCTCTTGTGGCCCCCTCGTGGCCCCTCGTGGCCCCCCCATGGCCCCCCCGTGGCCCCCCCGTGGCCCCCCCAGCCCTACGTAGCTGCTCTACGGGAGACTCTTTGCTGTCCTCTGCCTTTATCCGCAGCGCTAAGAGCGCTCCCGCTCTGGCTCCTCCTCTTCCTGTTCACCACCACCACCTCCACCACCACCCCTTACTGCCCCCCCTAGCCGACCAGCTGGCAGGTATACACACTGCCTGTCTGCCTGCCTGTCTGCCTGCCTGTCTGTCTGCCTGCCTGTCTGCATGCCTGCCTGTCTGCCTGCCTGCCTGCCTGCCTGCCTGCCTGCCTTGTCCTTCTCAAGGCTCATACATAGTCTGGATTTTCAGTGGTTAGGTGATCACCGAACTACAACATGACATCACTGAGGTGACCACCGAACTACAACATGACGTCACAAGCCGCGGTGAAGAGCAAACCACCGCCACCGCTCCAGCCCTTCTCTCTGTTTTTACTCACCACCGCTCAGCGTTATTTCAGCTCCGGTGGTCAGCTCACCACCGGAGCGGTGGTCACCTCACCACCGGAGCGGTGGTCACCTCACCACCGGAGCGGTGGTCACCTCACCACCGGAGCGGTGGTCACCTCACCACCGAAAATCCAGACTATGAATAGGCCTTCACTCTCTCCCTCGTATTTTTGTTTCTGATTGTCTTCTGGTGTGTTTTCTTTCCAACGTGGTAGTGAAATCCATCAGTGTCTGTCTGTCACTCTGCATGTCCTGAACATGTATCTTAAAAACGTAGGTTTTCTTCTGCTTCATTCCACATATTAAATTCTTCTTATCCTTCTGAACCTTGTCGGTTGTCCCTCCCTCCCTCCCTTCTGTTACCTGCTTGTCTAAAATGGACTACCACCCACTCTTTGTTATAAGTTGTATAGCAGAATCATTGCCGTTTTGCTTACGGCGTTCACTTTGGCCTCATTCGAACCGGCTTGTGTCTTTTTTTCACGTGTGCATTTTTTTGGTTCACTTTGTGCCGTGTGTCTGGAACTACACCTGAATGTTATATAGAGTCTGGAACTACACCTCCTGAATGTTATATAGAGTCTGGAACTACACCTCCTGAATGCTATATAGAGTCTGGAACTACACCTCCTGAATGCTATATAGAGTCTGGAACTACACCTCCTGAATGTTATATAGAGTCTGGAACTACACCTCCTGAATGTTATATAGAGTCTGGAACTACACCTCCTGAATGCTATATAGAGTCTGGAACTACACCTCCTGAATGTTATATAGAGTCTGGAACTACACCTCCTGAATGCTATATAGAGTCTGGAACTACACATCCTGAATGCTATATAGAGTCTGGAACTACACCTCCTGAATGTTATATAGAGTCTGGAACTACACCTCACAAAATCCCAGTAAGGAAGCTGCCATTTCCGTTCACAAACATATATTTTTAAATGTCTTTACATTTTATTTTTTTATTTCCTTTTCTGCTAAGCAGCAAGCTATAAACTGTACATGGGCAACTGGCGGCCCCCAGTGGCCACATGCGGCCCCACACCTTCACGTAATGTGGCCTGAAGGCTTTTTATCAGAATACTGATTATATTATTGATTTCAGCTGTTACAATTCCAAACATGCAAACATGACCCGCTTTAATTCATCAAAATTAGTAACTAGTATTAAAATGTAATTGTCTTTTCTTAAATGTCCAATGCATTTCTATTTAGTTAAACAATTAACATAACTATAATTAAAGGCATTTGAAATTAAATAAAAATGTAAATTTTCAGGATTCCAATTAACCCATTCTGGACGGGAGCCCCTTTTGGTGTTTTAACTAAGCATTCTGTTATACTTTAGCTATTGAAAAATAGCAGATCAGGTCTGCTATTTTTGGAAAACGTGAAAATATGGCACAAATCTTTGAATATATATTCAGACCTTTTTTTTTTTTTTTTTTTTTTTTTTTATCCCACGATTTTGTAACCCAGTTTTCTTTTCACCCAGTGCCAATTATCTAATGTCATCCTGGGCGCTACACTTCCTCTGCCAACCTGGGGGGGGGGCAGCGGGTGAGGGTACCTACCCTAGGGGACACGGGGAGAACATGTGAGGGTACCTACCCTAGGGGACACGGGGAGAACATGTGAGGGTACCTACCCTAGGGGACACGGGGAGAACATGTGAGGGTACCTACCCTAGGGGACACGGGGAGAACATGCAAACTCCACACAGAAAGGCCCTTTCGCCAACCCCCGCCTCGGGTATCGGCACTGATGACGTGGAGGAGGGAACACGCCGCCAGTGCCCACAGCGTCCCGAGCGGGAATCGAACCCAGGACCTTCTAGCTGTGAGGCGACAGCACTACCAACTGTGCCACCGTGCCCCTCAGAATACTTTTTTTAAATTTCGACGTCAGGCCTAAATGGGTTAAAAAATAGCAAAAAAAAATAATTCAGGATATACGGTATATATATATTTAGTTTTGCATTTATTAAAGTACATCTAGGTGCTGTTGTTTGTGTGTCGTTGTGTGAACTCCTCAACCACACCCTTAACCTAACTAACCTCACTCCCTTATCCCCCTGTCTCCCCCCCCCCCCCCCCCTAACCACCAGACCTGGAGGACCCGCCCATCACCCTGACGACGACCTCCACGCGTCCCTCCCGGCTGCGCCACTCCTCCCAGAGCGAGGAGGCCCCTCCCACCTCCTCCTGCTCCGAGGTGTTCCCGCCGCGGTGCGATGCCGCGGCCCCTCCCCCCTCCACCACCACCGGCCCCTCCTCCTCCTCCTCGCTCCCGCGGAGCAGCAGCGCGTCCGACGTCATGGAGCCCTTCATCGCCGAGCGGGTCAAAGGTGCAGAAACCCACCCCCAAAACCACCAACACCACCACCTCCTCTTCTTGCCCCCCTCTGATACCCCCACCACCACCACCACCTCCACCACTTCCTCCTTACTCACAGCCAATAGCCTCGCAGAGCCACCCCCCTCTCCCTCACAACCCCCCAATCTTCCCCCCAACGCCCACTCCTCCACCGCGGGCGTGGATGAAAACGGCGCGGCGTGCGACCGCTCGTGGCCCGGCGTGGGCCTCGGCACCCAAAGCCCCCCCATGAGCTCCAGCTCCGACTGGGCCTCGGATTCCGCCTTCACCTTCTCCCCCGAAGGGGAGCTGGACGAAGAGGAGGAGGAGGAGGAGGAGGAGGACCTGTTCTCCTCCATCAGGGAGTACCTCAGCAACAGAGGAGGGGAGAGAGCAGAGGAGACCGCGGCAGCGACAGGAGGAGGAGAAACGCCGCAGGTCTCCTCCTCCTCCGTACAGACGGGCATCGTGAAGACGCAGGCGGGGACGATCCCGCCGGGGGGGCAGCCCGCCGAGGCCAGACTGGTGGCCCGGGAGGATAAAGATGGCCGACAGGTAAGTAGCAAGCAGCCGCCGCCGCCACTGCGTCAGAGCAGCGTGGAGTCCACTGGGGAGGACAGCGAGACGGAGCAGCAACGCAGCATCTACCAGTGTCTGGAGATGCACGGCCACTGGGGGGCGCCACCCCCGCCCCGGGGGGGGAGCAGCTCCACGCTGGAGCGACAGGCCAACGCCGAGAAAGACAGGAGAGAAGCGGGCGTTATAGGAGACAGAGGAAAGGGAGGCGCCGAAGAGCGGATGGGTGGGGGAGAGCAGGGGGAGGGGGAGGGGGAAGGGGGGGAGGAGGGGGACGAGGTAGAGAAAGAAGGGGCCGAGGAGGTCGGAGAAGACGCCACCGGCGAGATGGAATCTAGCGCCGAGTCAACGCCGAGACCCCTGCAGACCCCGACCCCGGCCCCCAAGAAGGGCCTGGAACAGCAGCCCGCGGCCGCCAAGATGCTCCGCGGCCGCCCCAAGAAGCGCCACGTCAGGGCGTTCCACGTCAGCTTCCAGCCCTCCACCGACTCGGTCCAGTTCCACAACCCCCTGGAGAGCAAGGAGGCCCACTGGAGGGCGCGGCTGCGCCGCCTCAGCCACTTCCACACGCACAGCAGCCACTCGGCCACGCCCCCCCCGCCGCCCGGAGGGAGCTCAGGTAAGGTCAGGGCGGGGAGTTTCGACGGGCTCGGAGAGAAAGCAGCGTCCGGCGACCTGGCGTTCTTGGCCTCTGTCGGAGGCGAGCAGACTGGGAGCGCCGCTGGTCTGGAGACCAAGGACGCAGAGCAGCAGCAGGACGCGCCTTCATCATCATCATCATCATCCTCCGGGCCCCCAGGGGCCTCGGTTCGCCCCCCAGAGACGGCGGCGGTGGCGAGCGCCTCCTCAGGCTCCTCCTCCTCCTCCTCTATGGGTAATATGCGCGCCCGCCTGTCGCGCTCGTCGCGCTCGCGCTCCCAGGAGCCTCGCGGCAGCGCCGCGTCTCGTCACAACCAGGTGGCCCGGCTGGGCGGCGTCTATAAGACGGTGGTCCACGCCCTCTCCTCCTCCTCCTCCTCCTCCAAGCCCCACCCCCACCCCCGGGGGGGGAGGGGCCAGCAGCAGGGCAGCGGTGGCGTTGGCGGCGGCTCCTCCCAGGGCTCCTCCCCCCAGCGGCGGCCTGGGGGCGGGGACGCGTCTCTCCGGGAGCTCTACTCGCACGTCCTGGGATACTTTGGACGCAAGACGATGCCGGCGGCGGCAGCAGCGTCGGCGCCAGGTGAGGGTCAATCGGCGACGAAACGAAAGCGCTCACCTCCACCACCCCAGCACCCACCTCCACCACCCCAGCACCACCCGGACAGACACCACATCAGTAGACATCATCATCAGAGACCAGGCTGACAGATAATCTCTCCGTCTAAACGCATACGCACCCGGCTGGCAGCTCTTCTTTCCTTATGTTTTTTAACCGGTTGGTTTGTTGTGATGAATGGTTTTTTATATATTTTTGGGCTGAAACTCATCATCTTGCTGCTGGACTGAAACTTTGTTTTTTTTTGGCGTGTGTTTTTTTTCTCCTCCTCCTTGAACGCCGTAGCCCTCCTACGGCAGCCCCGCCTCCCCATTCAACCCCCCACCCTGTACCTCCTCCCCCCCCCCTCCCCCTCTCTCTCTCCTCCCCCCCCCCCCCCCCCCCCCCCCCCCCCTCTCCTCTCCTCTCCTCTCCTTACGGTTTGGGACTTTGAACTCATCTCCTCTTCCTCCTCCTCTCCCCTCCGTCGTTCTCTCAACCTCATGGATGTTTGCATGCGGCCTCCTCCTCCTCCTCGCGACCTCCTCGCGCCTCCTCCTCCTCGCGACCTCCTCGCGCCTCCTCCTCCTCCTCCTCCTCGCGACCTCCTCGTGCCTCCTCGCGACCTCCTCCTCCTCCTCCTCCTCCTCCTCCTTCAACCTCCTCCCCGGGAAAACTCCAGCCATTTATTTTCAGGCTTTGTGGAGAAGAAAAAAAAACCCACAGGTGACAGAAAAACCCCAAAAGAAGTCAGTGAAAGGAAAGGAAAAGGTGTGGGGGGGGGAGACCCATGTGGCAATGCAGAGCAAGCACAAATCCCCCCCCCCCCCCCCCCCCCCCCAAAAAAAAAAAAAAAAACATCCACGTACAGTCGTACAGTACCAATGTTTGCCTTGTTTTGCTTGTTGGCTCATATGAGGTTTTTTGGTGTTGTTAAATGTGCTACTGTGTGTTTCCATCATGTGCACTGCACACCATATGTTCAGCTCAAACCTACTAGGGATAGAAAGCCTGTTAGGACACAACGCCGCCACCAGAGGGCAGCACACGTCCCCTTTATTGTGTTGAGAATGGCCTACCTCACTATTATGACAATTAACCCTTTGTGGAAACGAAATGGATAGAAAAGAAAAGGAATCCAGGATTTGCTGAAATCACAGTTGCTTCACATGCTTTTAGTTTAGTTTGGCTGGTATACCAGTGGTTTTCAAACCCTTTTCATGTCAAGGTCCATTATTTATTTGGCGTTTGAGACACGGAACCACCTTTTGATGAGATCTAGCCTCTCTGACCCATTTGAGCCACGGAACCACCTTTTGATGAGATCTAGTCTCTCTGACCCATTTGAGACACGGAACCACCTTTTGATGAGATCTAGCCTCTAGTCTCAGACCCAGAAGTAAAGATTTTTTTTTTTGTCGTTTCAATAAGATTTTGTCTACAATTCCATAATTATGCTTTTGGCAAACATTGATCAAAATAACAATTATTCTACGTTATCTTAATTGTGTAGACTTCTTGTAAATTAACCCATTCTGACCTGAGATCAGATTCTAAAAATGTCTGTTTGAAAATGACAGTTTTCTGAAAAAGCTATGTTTACTATGTCAGTCGTTCTTCGATTTTTCAAAAATAGCAGACCTACAAGCTCTTAGCGCGCCACTCGGTGGCGCGCTAAGAGCTTGTAGGTCTGCTATTTTTCAATAGCTAAAGCATAAAGTAATGCTAACACCAAAAGGGGTTCCCGTTCAGAATGGATTAAGTAATTATGTTTTAACAATAAGCTAATTCAGTGATTTATTTTATTTTCTCAGTAATTTCACGGGGATAAAAAATGGAAAATCCAAGAAATTCCATTAATTTGAAAACAAACATTTAAGTAATCTACACGCTCACAACGCGCTGCTTCGTGCCACGTCATGGGCTTGTAGATCTAGTATTTTGTAGATCTGCAATTTTCACTAGTTTGGGTCCCAGCCAGACACTAATTTCTCTTCTGGGTCACATGCTAAAAGGTTTGGGAACCACTGCTATACAGTATGTCCTATTGTTGTTGTTATAATTATTATTATTGTTATTATAATAATTTATTATAATACTAATAATAGCTATATATCTTGTGTTGTGTTCATAGCAGACTCCTCACTCAAACTTGCAGTTTGGGCAACTCCAAAGCAAACTCCACATGCCCCGACATGTTATTTCCCGGCCATAGTGCCATAGTGTTAGACATATTCGCCGATACCGACCAAATAAGGGCCGATAGCGATACTTTTCCAATACCGTTCCAGTAATCGGGACATCTCTAGTTACAACCTGCAGTTCTTTGGCTGGCTGGGGGGGTGACATCAAAGTCCTAGTGTGTTGTTGTCTGTAGAGAGATTGTTTGTTTCTGTTCCACTTTCTTACCAGATGGGTAGAATTTGCCACAATGGACAACATGAAAGGCAGTTTAAGTCAATGTACCGGCTTTGCCGACAACATTTGGAATTATTGGGAGTCGGGACGTGGTTATAGCCCCACCCATCTGGTACTCTTCTGTAGATTAAAACACACACACGCTTAAAAATAATTGATATTTGCAGCGCCTGTTCAGGCCCAGGCCTTGTCTGTCTGTCTGTCTGGCTGTGTGTGTGTGTGTAATAGCTATAGGAGTTAGGACTGTGTAATTAGCATTAGCTAACATCACGGCTTTAATGTCCTCAAAGCCGCGGCTAACTGTCGTTAGCTGCTCCGTGTTAGCGCTAGCGCTAGAACGTCAACCCGACCCACACAGTACAGTTCCTTTGGGGAATGCACTGAGCCAGTCTGCGGTCACTTCACCCCACCAGCTCAACAAATTATACATTTGCACACTGGAAAAATATTTGGTGTAGAACAAAAAAAAACAAGGACGGCCCTTCCTAGTATACAGCCCTGCGGGACTCCAGTCGACTTAACCTTTTCCGCGCCATTGCCAAAGCCCTTTGTCAATTGAAGCCTAATTTTGATGCTGACACTTGCCGCCTTTGCCGAAGCCCTTCGGCAATTGCGCTTTTATAGTGCATTCGATCAAGCGACCCATAATGCTACTCACGTTAGCCGGTTAGCTAGCTGTGTTGTTAGCACAGCACTGGATCGTTCATCTTAGATCGTCGTCGCCATAAGAATCCATTCTTTCCGTCTCCTGTATCTCCTATTCCTTGTCCCAGATGGCATTTTGGTCAAAACAGCGTTTCTTTGACGGCACAGAGGCGGCGATGTGGAGCTCTCCAGTTCACCGGCATAGATTGATCATGTAAACAAAGGTTGTCTTGGCAACGTAAAGCTGGCAGGGTTAAGCCCACTTCCGGTCGAGTCAAAATGTGGCTTTTTCAAAATAAGAGCTTGACTAGAAAAAAAATGCTGGCGTGAATTAGGTCCTAATTTTTCAATAGATGATAGCAGTAAATGGGTGTACGGGGTTGAAGTGATTAACTCGTTCACTGGCTGCCTAAATACCAGCTAACCTGCAAAACAACTGTAACTCGCCTTCAACTGAACCCGAGCTAAATGAAACTAACGTATGCTGCCTGTCTGTTTGGACTGTTGTAACAAGGTGGTCTGTTTCTCTGTCGCTTTGCTGTCGCACTGCATGGGGCGAGTTAATTTGCTCTCGCACTGCATGGGGCGAGTTAATATCTGCTTCTCTGGTCGGTCGTAACGTGTCGCACCGTTTGCTTTGCTTTTAATACTGGTCCTAGAGCACACACATTAGGCCTACTGCAGGGTCCTAGAGCCCACCCACTAGGCCCGCTAGAACAATACTTTCACACTATGAATTATTACTGTGGTCTTTTTTTTATCACTGAGTAGAAAACAGAGGGTCGGGACCCCTTTTTTGGTCCCACATAATTAATATTTCAAAACATTTTAAAAAAACGTATTTATTTTTTTCATGAATAAATCATAGAACAATCTAGGAAATTACATAAATTAGGATTCCCATGTTTAAGAAGTAGTGGACGAAGCTGATCTGCAAGCTCACTTGAGCTTGTAGATCTGCTATATTTTCAATGGTTGCACAAGTGAACACTAGGCTCTCTTTCCCAGATGGACAATTCAAACACTGTGATGTAAAAGATGACAGTTAGTAATTCGTGTGAATTCTGTTTTTGGAGTGGACTTTTTTCCCCCCATATAAATAAATAATTCCCGGTAGCCTGAGGGGTACGGTGACATTTCCAGTGTTTAATTATCACCTCTGGTGTACCAGCTGTCCTCTGACAACGCTAACGAGCTGTTCATCGTTCACTGGTGATTCCGTCGACTAAAAACCAAGACGAAAAATGTTCGTCGACTACCTTTTTACACTGACGAAAAACAAGAGATCCAGTATAAGTAATTTAACAATATTTGTTGCATGCTCAAAATAGAGTAGGCTAAAACACATGCGGTTTACTGTACAGAGAAGAGTAGGCTAAGACACATGAGGTTTACTGTACAGAGGAGAGTAGACACATGTTGCATACCGTATGTTGCAGAGTCATCGCTGTTGTTTGTCGAACTTTACATCATACAGCTCTGTCTCTGTCTGTCTGTCTGTCTGTCTGTCTGTCTGTCTGTCTGTCTGTCTGTCTGTCTGTCTGTCTGTCTGTGCGTCCACAATCCGTCGTCCAACCCGCCTGTGCGTGCCCTTACCGTGTGTGTGTGTGTGTGTGTGTGTGTGTGTGTGTGTGTGTGTGTGTGTGTGTGTGTGTGTGTGTGTGTGTGTGTGTGTGTGTGTGTGTGTGTGTGTGTGTGTGTGTGTGTGTGTGCGTGCGTGTGCGTGTAGCCAACAAAGAGGAGCGAGAGGTGGTCCAGAAGGCCCGTCCCGTGTCCAGCGACGTGGGCAGCGCCAACCCCAACTTCCCCGACCTGATGGACGAGTTCATCCAGGAGAGGCTCCGGGCCAGAGGGACGGCGGTCAGTATATGATAAATAAAACCCATTCTGACCTGAGATCAGATTCATACGAGGTTTCCGCCGGACACACACTGGTCTGATGAACCCATTCTGACCTGAGATCAGATTCTAAAAAATGTCAGTCGCTCTTCGATTTTTCAAAAAATAGCAGACCTACAAGCTCGTATCGCGCCACTCGGTGTCGCGATATGAGCTTGTAGATCTGCTATTTTTAAATAGCTAAAGCACGACATGATGCCGACACCAAAATGGGTGCCCGGTCAGAATGGGTTAAAACAAAGCACTACTGCCTCATCAGAGTTGGTTCTGTGACTTTACTGTATATACTGTCAATTACTTCCACGAGAGGTGGTGGAGTTAGTAGCTTTAGCAGACAGTGTGAGGGGTCCAATGGAGTTAAGAGGTTTTGTCCAAAGCACTTTTTACTACTTTCCATCGGTTCAATATTTTGGAAATAACACACAGACGTAAAGGGTGTTCAATAGCACTGATTTATGGAACAACACACAGACGTAAAGGGTGTTCAATAGCACTAATTTATGAAACAACACACAGACGTAAAGGGTGTTCAATAGCACTGATTTATGGAACAACACACAGACGTACAGGGTGTTCAATAGCACTGATTTATGAAACAACACACAGACGTAAAGGGTGTTCAACAGCACTGATTTATGAAACAACACACAGACGTAAAGGGTGTTCAATAGCACTGATTTATGGAACAACACACAGACGTAAAGGGTGTTCAATAGCACTGATTTATGAAACAACACACAGACGTAAAGGGTGTTCAATAGCACTGATTTATGCCAAAAAGAACAAGATTGAGTTATGAGTTATGTTTTTCCCCAAACACCCTTTTGCCTGATGTATACGCTGCTGTACACCGGTGTCACACACCGGAAACAGCTTTTTACTATTTGTAGATCTGCTGTTTTTCGTGTGCAGATCTGCTATTTTCAAATTGATTTTCTACACATTTTGAACTTGTGAAATGTCACATTCTGCAATAGCAATACTTTTACTTTAAGTACATTTTGATGCCGATACTTGTGTACTTTTACTCAAGTACATTTTTCAATTCCGTACTTTCACTTGTAACGAAGTAGTTCTGAATTGCAGTATTGGTACTTTTACTTAAGTAAAACAATTGAGTACTTTTTCCACACCTGCCCACGCACGCGCGCACACACACACACACACACACACACACACACACACACACACACAGGGGCGTCGTGGGAGCAGCCCCGGCAGTCTGGAGGTTCCCCGGGACCTGCCGGAGCTCCTGGAGCAGGGGTCGCGACCCCTGGACGACCCCCGACCCGTGGACGACCCCGGGGTGCCCTCGGAGTGGACGTCGCCCGCCAGCGCCAGCGGCTCTGATGTCATCAGCTCAGACAGCCAATCGGACTCCTTCAACGCCTTCCAGTATTCCACCTGCAAGTTCGACAGTAAGGTTTTGTGTGTGTGTGTGTGTGTGTGTGTGTGTGTGTGTGTGTGTGTGTGTGTGTGTGTGTGTGTGTGTGTGTGTGTGTGTGTGTGTGTGTGTGTGTGTGTGTGTGTGTGTGTGTGTGTGTGTGTGTGTGTGTGTGTGTGTGTGTGTGTGTGTGTATTTTAGTTTTAGTCATATAGTCTTTGGAATAAAACTTTTATTTAGTTTTTGTCCTATTTTAGTCACCTGGAACGTTTTAGTGTTAGTCTAGTTTTGTCGACTAAATCTACAGTTGATTTAGTCGACTAAAGTGCATTTTGGCGGGCCTTGATGCCGTCGTAATGACTGATGTTACGTATGCTGAAAATAGCCGATCTACAAGCTCGCAAAGCGTCACAGCGCGACGCGTTGCGAGCTTGTAGATCTGCTATTTTCAGCATGCAACCAAGTCGTAAAATGACTTATACTGGATCTCTTGTCCACTAGTCCCCTTCCTAACATTTTAGTCTAGTTTCTATTTGTTTGACGAAATTGTCAGTATATGTGACTAAATTTGACTGAGGGGCTAGAATTTTCATATGAAAGCAGGGAATCATAGCTTCAAATTGACATATTGGTTGTTCAGTTTGACCCACCAGTTTTGGAGATATGACTTAAAGAGTAATGTCTTGCAGAGAAACAGTGAGTTGAGAAAACAGGCTTGAAAGGTTCACTTCTGTGGACTCTCGCATTACACCTAGCTACATGTTTAAGCATTTATTTCATATTTACATGTCTTCTGTGGTCTCTAACATTACACCTAGCTACATGTTTAAGCATTTATTTAATATTTACATGTCTTCTGTGGACTCTAACATTACACCTAGCTACATGTTTAAGCATTTATTTCATATTTACATGTCTTCTGTGGACTCTAACATTACACCTAGCTACATGTTTAAGCATTTATTTCATATTTACATGTCTTCTGTGGTCTCTAACATTACACATAGCTACATGTTTAAACATTTATTTCATATTTACACGTCTTCTGTGGTCTCTAAAATTACACCTAGCTACATGTTTAAGCATTTATTTCATATGTACAGCTCTGACACTTATTTCAGACATGCTCTAGTATGTGATAAGTCTGCCTGTGCTATTAACTCATAAAGAAAATAGTTTTTCTCCTCTGGAATTTGCGCGATGGAAGTCTCTCAGTCAAATTTGGTCACATATTTAGTCTTAGTTTTAGTCATCGTAGCTTAGTCTTCATTTAGTTTCCATGTAGTTTTCGTCAATGAAAAAACAGGCAGTCGACGAACATAGTTTCGTCGTAGTTGTTTCAGTCGACTAAATCAACCCTGCTTTGACGTGGTTCAGATTTCACCTTCACCACGGAGGCGTGTGTGGGGGGCGGAGCCGGAGGCGGGCGAGGCAGCTCATTGGACCAGGACAGCCTGGGCGGGGGCGTGGCCTGCGAGGAGCAGGAAGTGGCCAGTCTGACGACGCTGAACATCGACTCGGAGACCAGCAGCTTGAGTCACACCGTCACCGTCACTGGTACGCTCTGTCACACCCTTTATATGGAGTCACACCGTCACCGTCACTGGTACGCTCTGTCACACCCTTTATATGGAGTCACACCGTCACCGTCACTGGTACGCTCTGTCACACCCTTTATATGGTCACACCGTCACCGTCACTGGTACGCTCTGTCACACCCTTTATATGGAGTCACACCGTCACCGTCACTGGTACGCTCTGTCACACCCTTTATATGGTCACACCGTCACCGTCACTGGTACGCTCTGTCACACCCTTTATATGGTCACACCGTCACCGTCACTGGTACGCTCTGTCACACCCTTTATATGGTCACACCGTCACCGTCACTGGTACGCTCTGTCACACCCTTTATATGGTCACACCGTCACCGTCACTGGTACGCTCTGTCACACCCTTTATATGGTCACACCGTCACCGTCACTGGTACGCTCTGTCACACCCTTTATATGGTCACACCGTCACCGTCACTGGTACGCTCTGTCACGCCATTTATATGGTCACACCGTCACCGTTACTGGTACGCAACGGTTGTGTGTCACACCATTTATATTTTAGTTTTAGTCGCAGTCTCCTGAATAGTTTTCATTTAGTTTTTGTCACATTTTAGTCACCTGGAATGTTTAGTGTTCGTCTACTTTTAGTCGACTAAATCATACAGTTGATTTAGTCGAACAAAATGTCTTTTGGCGGGCCTTGATGCCGTTTTGACTGTTTTATTTTCAGTGTAAAATGACTTATACTGGATCTCTTGTCCACTATAGTCCCTTCCTAATATTTTAGTCTAGTTTTTATTTGTTGACGAAATTGTCAGTATTATTTAGTCTCATTTTTAGTTTCCATTTAGTTTACGTCAGTGGAAAAAGGTAGTCGACGAACGTTTTTCGTTGACGTACATTTTTCGTCTACTACAGTCCTTCCTGTTCATACATATTTGTACATTATTCAAACAAAAAATAACAAAAAAACAAGGCCATTTTACATGTAAATGGCCCTCCTCCTCATTGACCATGAGGCCTTCTCAAGGAATGAGGCAAATGAAAAGGTGTACTTTTGAAACAGGCGCTTCAGTCTCTCCAAGTCCTCCAACCATACAAATTCATGGTTTGGGTCTATCTTATTAAAAGGTCTCTCTGTGTGTGTGTGTGTGTGTGTGTGTGTGTGTGTGTGTGTCATATGTGTGTGTGTGTGTGTGTGTGTGTGTGTGTGTAGGTTCAGAGAGTGCGTCTCCCATGCATTCCCTGGGGGGCTCCCGTTCCCAGACCCCCTCCCCCGCCACCCTGACAGCGGAGCACACTGACCACCACTCACACTCACACCTCCAGCTGGACCAGAAGATGCACCACTCGGTGCTGCAGACCCCCGACGACCTGGGTAACCACAAAACAAACGCACCCATCCACAACACCGTGCACATGTTCAATGTTTTAGCAGACCCCCGACGACCTGGGTAACCACAAAACAAACTCACCCATCCACAACACCGTGCACATGTTCAATGTTTTAGACCCCCCACGACCTGGGTAACCACAAAACAAACGCACCCATCCACGACACCGTGCACATGTTCAATGTTTTAGACCCCCGACGACCTGGGTAACCACAAAACAAACGCACCCATCCACAACACCGTGCACATGTTCAATGTTTTAGACCCCCGACGACCTGGGTAACCACAAAACAAACGCACCCATCCACAACCCCCGACGACCTGGGTAACGACAAAACAAACGCACCCATCCACAACACCGTGCACATGTTCAATGTTTTAGACCCCCGACGACCTGGGTAACCACAAAACAAACGCACCCATCCACAACCCGCGACGACCTGGGTAACCACAAAACAAACGCACCCATCCACAACCCCCGACGACCTGGGTAACCACAAAACAAACGCACCCATCCACAACCCCCGACGACCTGGGTAACCACAAACTAACGACTGGCTACTGCCATTTATATGTGGATTTGGACCAATCCTATGATACCATACTAAACGGGCTTGGATTTGGACCAATCCTATGATACCATACTAAACAGGCTTGGATTTGGACCAATCCTATGATACCATACTAAACCGGCATGGATTTGGACCAATCCTATGATACCATACTAAACAGGCTTGGGTTTGGACCAATCCTATGATACCATACTAAACAGGCTTGGATTTGGACCAATCCTATGATACCATACTAAACCGGCTTGGATTTGGACCAATCCTATGATACCATACTAAACAGGCTTGGGTTTGGACCAATCCTATGATACCATACTAAACAGGCTTGGGTTTGGACCAATCCTATGATACCATACTAAACAGGCTTGGGTTTGGACCAATCCTATGATACCATACTAAACAGGCTTGGATTTGGACCAATCCTATGATACCATACTAAACAGGCTTGGGTTTGGACCAATCCTATGATACCATACTAAACAGGCTTGGATTTGGACCAATCCTATGATACCATACTAAACAGGCTTGGATTTGGACCAATCCTATGATACCATACTAAACGGGCTTGGATTTGGACCAATCCTATGATACCATACTAAACAGGCTTGGGTTTGGACCAATCCTATGATACCATACTAAACAGGCTTGGATTTGGACCAATCCTATGATACCATACTAAACAGGCTTGGGTTTGGACCAATCCTATGATACCATACTAAACAGGCTTGGGTTTGGACCAATCCTATGATACCATACTAAACAGGCTTGGATTTGGACCAATCCTATGATACCATACTAAACAGGCTTGGGTTTGGACCAATCCTATGATACCATACTAAACAGGCTTGGGTTTGGACCAATCCTATGATACCATACTAAACCGGCATGGATTTGGACCAATCCTATGATACCATACTAAACAGGCTTGGGTTTGGACCAATCCTATGATACCATACTAAACCGGCATGGATTTGGACCAATCCTATGATACCATACTAAACAGGCTTGGGTTTGGACCAATCCTATGATACCATACTAAACAGGCTTGGATTTGGACCAATCCTATGATACCATACTAAACAGGCTTGGATTTGGACCAATCCTATGATACCATACTAAACGGGCTTGGATTTGGACCAATCCTATGATACCATACTAAACAGGCTTGGATTTGGACCAATCCTATGATACCATACTAAACCGGCATGGATTTGGACCAATCCTATGATACCATACTAAACAGGCTTGGATTTGGACCAATCCTATGATACCATACTAAACAGGCTTGGGTTTGGACCAATCCTATGATACCATACTAAACAGGCTTGGGTTTGGACCAATCCTATGATACCATACTAAACAGGCTTGGGTTTGGACCAATCCTATGATACCATACTAAACAGGCTTGGGTTTGGACCAATCCTATGATACCATACTAAACAGGCTTGGGTTTGGACCAATCCTATGATACCATACTAAACAGGCTTGGGTTTGGACCAATCCTATGATACCATACTAAACAGGCTTGGGTTTGGACCAATCCTATGATACCATACTAAACAGGCTTGGGTTTGGACCAATCCTATGATACCATACTAAACAGGCTTGGGTTTGGACCAATCCTATGATACCATACTAAACAGGCTTGGGTTTGGACCAATCCTATGATACCATACTAAACAGGCTTGGATTTGGACCAATCCTATGATACCATACTAAACAGGCTTGGATTTGGACCAATCCTATGATACCATACTAAACCGGCATGGATTTGTCGGGGGCGGGGCCGCGGGGCGCTTAGATCGGCCAACCAGAAATCACACAGGCTGGGCCTGACTGGTCACATGTCAACACCATCATGTTTGCATGTAGGACCTACCTCTGCCATATATATATATGTGTATATATATGTGTATAATATATATGTATATATATATATATATGTATATGTCAGATATTGCCCATTCTGGGCGGGAACCCATTTTGTGTTTACCCACTCAGATCGGGAACCCATATGTGGGTTCTGTACAGTATGTACAGTATTCAAAAATGTAAACATGTTGATTCTGCTATATAAATATTTGAAGTTTTTCAGAAACCTTAGGTCAGGATTTAGAGGCGTTTTTAGAATTGGCCTCAGGCCTAAATGGGTTAATATTGTGGATATCGTAATATTATCAATGTATCAATGATTAGTGTTGTCTTTTCCTGTTTTTTTCAACACTGCCGATCTACCAGCTCACAACGTGTCACATGTTGTGAGCTGGTAGATCATCTATTTTGGCTATTTTTTGTAAATAGAAAATAGAAGTAAAAGTACTGGAAATTGGAAATACTCAAGTAAAGTACAAATGCCTCAAAACTGTACTTAAGTGCATTACTTAAGTAAAAGTACTTAGTTACTTTCCCACCACTGTGTCTCTCTCTCTCTCTCCACAGAGGCCAGTGAGTTACTGTGTCTCTCTCTCTCTCTCTCTCTCTCTCCACAGAGGCCAGTGAGTTACTGTGTCTCTCTCTCTCTCTCTCCACAGAGGCCAGTGAGTTACTGTGTCTCTCTCTCTCTCTCTCTCTCCACAGAGGCCAGTGAGTTACTGTGTCTCTCTCTCTCTCTCTCTCTCCACAGAGGCCAGTGAGTTACTGTGTCTCTCTCTCTCTCTCTCCACAGAGGCCAGTGAGTTACTGTCTCTCTCTCTCTCTCTCTCTCTCTCCACAGAGGCCAGTGAGTTACTGTGTCTCTCTCTCTCTCTCTCTCTCTCCACAGAGGCCAGTGAGTTACTGTGTCTCTCTCTCTCTCTCTCTCTCTCCACAGAGGCCAGTGAGTTACTGTGTCTCTCTCTCTCTCTCTCTCTCTCCACAGAGGCCAGTGAGTTACTGTGTCTCTCTCTCTCTCTCTCTCTCTCTCCACAGAGGCCAGTGAGTTACTGTGTCTCTCTCTCTCTCTCTCTCTCCACAGAGGCCAGTGAGTTACTGTGTGTCTCTCTCTCCTCTCTCTCTCTCTCTCTCTCTCACAGAGGCCAGTAGTTACTGTCTCTCTCTCTCTCTCTCTCTCTCTCTCTCTCTCTCTCTCTCTCTCCACAGAGGCCAGTGAGTTACTGTGTCTCTCTCCTCTCTCTCTCTCCACAGAGGCCAGTGAGTTACTGTGTCTCTCTCTCTCTCTCTCTCTCTCTCTCTCACTCTCTCTCTCTCTCTCTCTCTCTCTCTCTCTCTCTCTCTCTCTCTCTCTCTCTCTCCTCTCTCTCTCTCTCTCTCTCTCTCTCCACAGAGGCCAGTGAGTTACTGTGTCTCTCTCTCTCTCTCTCTCTCCACAGAGGCCAGTGAGTTACTATGTCTCTCTCTCTCTCTCTCTCTCCACAGAGGCCAGTGAGTTACTGTGTCTCTCTCTCTCTCTCTCTCTCCACAGAGGCCAGTGAGTTACTATGTCTCTCTCTCTCCTCTCTCTCCACAGAGGCAGTGAGTACTGTGTCTCTCTCTCTCTCTCTCCACAGAGGCCAGTGAGTTACTGTGTCTCTCTCTCTCTCTCTCTCTCTCTCTCTCTCTCTCTCTCTCTCTCTCTCTCTCTCTCTCTCTCTCTCTCTCTCTCTCTCATCTCCTTCTCTCTCTCTCTCTCTCTCTCTCTCCACAGAGGCCAGTGAGTTACTGTGTCTCTCTCTCTCTCTCTCTCTCCACAGAGGCCAGTGAGTTACTATGTCTCTCTCTCTCTCTCTCTCCACGAGGCCAGTGAGTTCCCCGGTGAGGACTGCAGTGTGATGGCGGGCGGCTCGCTGAGCGGCTGGCACGCCGACGTTGCCACGGTGATGTGGAGACGCATGCTGGGCATCCTGGGAGACGTCAACACCATCAAAGACCCCGAGATCCACGCCCAGGTCTTTGACTGCCTCTGTGAGCTGTGGCAGAACCTGGCCAAGGTAACTGACCTGAGATCAGATCCACGCCCAGGTCTTTGACTGCCTGTGTGAGCTCTGGCAGAACCTAGCCAAGGTAACTGACCTGAGATCAGATCCACGCCCAGGTCTTTGACTGCCTCTGTGAGCTCTGGCAGAACCTGGCCAAGGTAAACCTAACCCATTCTGACCTGAGATCAGATCCACGCCCAGGTCTTTGACTGCCTGTGTGAGCTCTGGCAGAACCTGGCCAAGGTAACTGACCTGAGATCAGATCCACGCCCAGGTCTTTGACTGCCTCTGTGAGCTGTGGCAGAACCTGGCCAAGGTAACTGACCTGAGATCAGATCCACGCCCAGGTCTTTGACTGCCTCTGTGAGCTCTGGCAGAACCTGGCCAAGGTAAACCTAACCCATTCTGACCTGAGATCAGATCCACGCCCAGGTCTTTGACTGCCTGTGTGAGCTGTGGCAGAACCTGGCCAAGGTAACTGACCTGAGATCAGATCCACGCCCAGGTCTTTGACTGCCTCTGTGAGCTCTGGCAGAACCTGGCCAAGGTAACCTAACCCATTCTGACCTGAGATCAGTAACCTGAGATCAGTAACCTAACAGAACCTGGCCAAGGTAACCTAACAGAACCTGGCCAAGGTAACCTAACAGAACCTGACCAAGGTAACCTAACAGAACCTGGCCAAGGTACAACCTGAAAACAGAACCTGGCCAAGGTAACCTAACAGAACCTGGCCAAGGTAACCTAACAGAACTGGCCAAGGTAAACCTAACAGAACCTGGCCAAGGTAACCTAACAGAACCTGGCCAAGGTAACCTAACAGAACCTGGCCAAGGTAACCTAACAGAACCTGGCCAAGGTAACCTAACAGAACCTGGCCAAGGTAAACCTAACAGAACCTGGCCAAGGTAACCTAACAGAACCTGGCCAAGGTAAACCTACAGAACCTGGCCAAGGTAACCTAACAGAACCTGGCCAAGGTAACCTAACAGAACCTGGCCAAGGTAACCTAACAGAACCTGGCCAAGGTAACCTAACAGAACCTGGCCAAGGTAAACCTAACAGAACCTGGCCAAGGTAACCTAACAGAACCTGGCCAAGGTAACCTAACAGAACCTGTCCAAGGTACCTAACAGAACCTGGCCAAGGTAACCTAACAGAACCTGGCCAAGGTAACCTAACAGAACCTGGCCAAGGTAACCTAACAGAACCTGGCCAAGGTAAACCTAACAGAACCTGGCCAAGGTAACCTAACAGAACCTGGCCAAGGTAACCTAACAGAACCTGGCCAAGGTAACCTAACAGAACCTGGCCAAGGTAACCTAACAGAACCTGGCCAAGGTAACCTAACAGAACCTGGCCAAGGTAACTAACAGAACCTGGCCAAGGTAACCTAACAGAACCTGGCCAAGGTAACCTAACAGAACCTGGCCAAGGTAACCTAACAGAACCTGGCCAAGGTAACCTAACAGAACCTGGTCAAGGTAACCTAACAGAACCTGGCCAAGGTAACCTAACAGAACCTGGCCAAGGTAAACCTAACAGAACCTGGCCAAGGTAACCTAACAGAACCTGGTCAAGGTAACCTAACAGAACCTGGCCAAGGTAACCTAACAGAACCTGGCCAAGGTAACCCTAACAGACCTGGCCAAGGTAACCTAACAGAACTGGCCAAGGTAACCTAACAGAACCTGGCCAAGGTAACCTAACAGAACCTGGCCAAGGTAACCCTAACAGAACCTGGCCAAGGTAACCTAACAGAACCTGGCCAAGGTAACCTAACAAGAACCTGGCCAAGGTAACCTAACAGAACCTGGCCAAGGTAACCTAACAGAACCTGGCCAAGGTAATTGTTCTCCTTAAAAGCATGCGTTGTTTTTTACTAGGGATGTCCCTTTGCTTTACGATCCGATCCCGATACCACCATTTCTGTGTTACCGAATATCGATACCAGAGAATGATATATATATATATATATTATAATAATTTAATGTTGAAAATGGCAGATCTACAAGCTGACAACGTACAGCGCAACGCGTATAAGTGTAAAATGACTTATACTGGATCCTCTTGTCCACTAGTCCCTTCTAACATTTTAGTCTAGTTATTATTCTTGACGAAAAAGTCAATATATTTAGTCTTGTTTTC
>NC_139718.1:2069408-2235449 GCF_964188405.1 Protomyctophum parallelum | reverse complement strand
TTACATACATGTCTGTCAGAACACATTTACATACATGTCTGTCAGAACAACATTTACATACATGTCTGTCAGAACAACATTTACATACATGTCTGTCAGAACACATTTACATACAGGTCTGTCAGAACAACATTTACATACATGTCTGTCAGAACAACATTTACATACATGTCTGTCAGAACAACATTTACATACATGTCTGTCAGAACAACATTTACATACATGTCTGTCAGAACAACATTTACATACATGTCTGTCAGAACAACATTTACATACATGTCTGTCAGAACAACATTTACATACATGTCTGTCAGAACAACATTTACATACAGCGTGTTGGTGTTTGAGGCTACTCACCTCCTAGGCCGGGCCTCAGCCTGTTGGTGTTTGAGGCTACTCACCTCCTAGGCCACGCCTCATTGTGTTGTTGTTTGAGGCTACTCACCTCCTAGGCCGGGCCTCAGCCTGTTGGTGTTTGAGGCTACTCACCTCCTAGGCCGGGCCTCAGCCTGTTGGTGTTTGAGGCTACTCACCTCCTAGGCCACGCCTCAGCCTGTTGGTGTTTGAGGCTACTCACCTCCTAGGCCACGCCTCAGCCTGTTGGTGTTTGAGGCTACTCACCTCCTAGGCCACGCCTCAGCCTGTTGGTGTTTGAGGCTACACTCACCTCCTAGGCTGGGCCTCAGCCTGTTGGTGTTTGAGGCTACACTCACCTCCTAGGCCACGCCTCATTGTGTTGGTGTTTGAGGCTACACTCACCTCCTAGGCCACGCCTCATTGTGTTGGTGTTTGAGGCTACTCACCTCCTAGGCCACGCCTCATTGTGTTGGTGTTTGAGGCTACTCACCTCCTAGGCCGGGCCTCAGCCTGTTGGTGTTTGAGGCTACTCACCTCCCAGGCCGGGCCTCATTGTGTTTGTGTTTGAGGCTACTCACCTCCTAGGCCAGGCCTCATTGTGTTGGTGTTTGAGGCTACACTCACCTCCTAGGCCAGGCCTCAGCCTGTTGGTGTTTGAGGCTACTCACCTCCTAGGCCCGGCCTCATTGTGTTGTTGTTTGAGGCTACTCACCTCCCAGGCCGGGCCTCAGCCTGTTGTCGTAGCCGTCCAACAGGCTGTCCAGGATCTTTGTGAAGTGATTGATGTTGTTCTTGAACGCGTCCGTGGAGTTAGACTCTGCGTTGGGCCTAAAGCACAGAGAGCAGTGTTTAGTTAGACAGGCCTCAGGCCTCAGGCTTGAAGAGGCCAAAGAGACACTGAACCCCACCCTGCCTCCAATGAGACACTGAACCCCACACTGCCTCCACTGAGACACTGAACCCCACCCTGCCTCCAATGAGACACTGAACCCCACACTGCCTCCAATGAGACACTGAACCCCACCCTGCCTCCAATGAGACACTGAACCCCACCCTGCCTCCAATGAGACACTGAACCCCACCCTGCCTCCAATGAGACACTGAACCCCACCCTGCCTCCAATGAGACACTGAACCCCACACTGCCTCCAATGAGACACTGAACCCCACCCTGCCTCCAATGAGACACTGAACCCCACACTGCCTCCAATGAGACACTGAACCCCACCCTGCCTCCAATAAGACACTGAACCCCACCCTGCCTCCAGTGAGTCGGTCGGTGTGAGGCTGTGAGCTCGCCACCGTCAGTGTGTGAATGTGGGAAGTGAGGACGCTCCCAATGTATGAATGAATGGAACGTTGTATAGTTATTTGAGCCCTTGGAAAAGCGCTATAAAAATGCAATTCATGGCCCAGGCCGTAGCGTAACGGTCTGGGCACCGGACTGGTAATCCAGTCGCAGTGTGCCGCGGGTTCGACTCCCGGACCCGACACGGCCTTTACTGCATGTCATCCCCCATCTCTCTCCCGTTTCCTGTCAGCCTACTGTCTGTCCCTTCAAAAATCAATAAAAGGCGTAAGCCGCAAAAAAATATCTTAAAAAAAAAAAAAAAAAATGCAATTCATTATTATTATTATTATGAATCTACAAGCTCACAACACGTCACATGTGAGCTTGTAGATCGGCTATTTTCAGCAAGTGTAAAAAAATATATATATTATTACGGCATCAAGACCCGCCAATCTCATTTTAGTCGACTAAAACAACTGTGGATTTAGTTGACTAAAATATTATGATATTTAGACGACTAAAACTAGACTAAAAACACTAAAACATTCCGGGTGACTAAAATGTGACTAAAACTAAATGAAAACGATTCAAGAGACTATAATATGACAAAAACTAAAACAAAAAACAACACTGGTATAGAGACTATATTTCCTTCAGTAAATGGTCAGACTAGAGACTATATTTCCTTTATTAACCGTTTATCTGCGGGAAAGGGACATTTACGTGATTCGATTCCCAGCGCTCCGATGCGGGAAAGGGAGATTTACGTTTACTGTATGTTTTAGTTTTAGTTAAAAAAACTGAACTGAAATGTCTGTCAACTTTGACCTTCCATATCTCTGTTGTTTTTTCAAGCGAGCAGAGTGCAGGAAATAGCAGGTGTTAGAAAAAGGTCAATATCTCCAGAATGGAAGATGGTAAAATCATGATTTATTTTTCCGAATTGAAGTGGACAAGTTGGGCTTTCTTTTGATGTATGCGGTGTGATTCTCGCTATAAGAGGCCCCTCGCTGTGGGCCCCGAAAAAGTTCAAAAGTCCAATGTTAATCGCTTAGCACCACCAGGCCTGAGCTCTCAGAAATCTCTAGCAATCAATGTGTTAAATTGTTAGACTATAGAGACTATATTTCCTTCAGTAGATGGTCAGACTAGAGACTATATCTGGCCTTCATGTCTGCAGCAGAATCATTTCTATATATTAATAATATATCTATGAAGATGAGAACGCTGCCATCGGTCATCCATGACTAAACCCTGGAACAACATGCAGGAATACTACAGAATAAGGACAGTATAGTCTGAGAGAGAGAGAGAGAGAGAGAGAGAGAGAGAGAGAGAGAGAGAGAGAGAGCCCGGGTCCATTTGGTTCCATTTGACACTCTCAGAGTTAAGTTAACACTGAGAGTGTGTATAGGCTATAGCCTATAACAAACAGTGTAGAACCAGGGGTGCCCAAAAGGTAGATCGTGATCTATCAGTATCACAAAGGCTGTGCAGGTAGTTCACATGACATGCCCCTAAAACAATATATAATTGTAACACATAACATATGAATATGTATAATATATGATGGTTTATGATAACCATGTAGGTTATATATATATATATATATATATATATATATATATACACATAACCCTAACCACATGGCCGTAAAACAAATAATTTTAAAAAGAAGGAAAAAAGCATCTGCCATTGAATTAAGCCATTTTGAGTTGAGATCAGATTCTAAATGTCTTCTACATCCTGACAGTTTTCTGAAAAATCCATGTTTCTATGTCAGTCGTTCTTCGAATTTTTCAAAAATAGCAGACCTACAAGCTCATAGCGCGCCACTCGGTGGCGCGCTACGAGCTTGTAGATCTGCTATTTTTCAATAGCTAAAGCATAACGTAATGCTATAACACCAAAAGGGGTTCCCGCCCAGAATGGGTTAAGGTGTCTGCAATGACTGACATGAAACAGGGGCCAGTCAGCTGAAACCCAAAATGCAATGCTTTGTTTTCCAGATTGTATTGCTGTGCACAAACCTCAGTTACAGCATGACATAAGTTAAACAAAACACTGACCAATTCCATTTCCCCTCCCTCTGTTTCCCATTCCTTATACGTAACACCAACGACTCTATTCCAACGCCGGCCCTTCAGGTACCTTTTCAAACTATTCTCAGCAATGGGGATAATATTTTTTTGGGGGTGGGAATAGATTTTGTTGAGTTGGTTCATTTTGAAAGTATAGCTCTTAATTAAGTCAAAAAAGTGCGGCGGGCACCTCTGGTGTATAGACATAGGACGCCTCGTTTCGTTTTTTGATTTTAATTAAACTCAGGGTTGTGTGCGTGTGTGTGTGTGTGTGTGTGTGTGTGTGTGTGTGTGTGTGTGTGTGTGTGTGTGTGTGTGTGTGTGTGTGTGTGTGTGTGTGTGTGTGTGTGTGTGTGTGTGTGTGTGTGTGTGTGTGTGTGTGTGTGTGTGTTTGCGCGTGCGTGCGTGCGTGCGTGCACGTGGGCGCGCAGCAGTGTTATTTTTTCACAATATTTAGATTTAGTCTTAGTCTTTTGAATAACACACCATTTAGTCTTCTGAAAAACCTTAGTCTTAGTCTTAGTCTTATAGTCTTAGTCTTAGTCTTAGTCTTAGTCTTTAGTCTTAGTCTTAGTCTTAGTCTTAGTCTTTAGTCTTTAGTCTTAGTCTTAGTCTTAGTCTTAGTCTTAGTCTTTAGTCTTTAGTCTTAGTCTTAGTCTTAGTCTTAGTCTTAGTCTTAGTCTTAGTCTTAGTCTTAGTCTTAGTCTTTAGTCTTAGTCTTAATGCAATGTTAATTTTGCCAGAAAAGATTCAGTCTTTTTCTTAGTCTTTTGAATACCCACACCATTTAGTCTTAGTCCTATTTAGTCTTCTGAAAAACCTTAGTGGACTTAGTCTTTAGTCTTAGTATAGTCAACAAAATGAACAAAGACTACTGCAACAGCATCCTCTATGGCACCACCGCAAAAACCCTCAACAAACTCTAGTCTCTAATGGTGCTCTGGTCTGGGGCTCTCTGGTGGAGCTGTTGCCCCCGCGACCAGACTACGGATAAGCGGTTGAAGATGGATGGATGGATGGATGGATGGATTATTATTAATCAGACCAGTGTGTGTCCAGTGGAAACCTCGTATGAATCTGATCTCAGGTCAGAATGGGTTAATCAGACCAGTGTGTGTCCAGTGGAAACCTCGTATGAATATCTGATCTCAGGTCAGAATAGGTTCATCAGACCAGTGTGTGTCCATGCAGTGGAAACCTCGTATGAATCTGATCTCAGGTCAGAATGGGTTAATCAGACCAGTGTGTGTCCATGCAGTGGAAACCTCGTATGAATCTGATCTCAGGTCAGAATGGGTTAATCAGACCAGTGTGTGTCCAGTGGAAACCTCATATGAATCTGATCTCAGGTCAGAATGGGTTAATCAGACCAGTGTGTGTCGAGTGGAAACCTCGTATGAATCTGATCTCAGGTCAGAATGGGTTAATCAGACCAGTGTGTGTCCATGCAGTGGAAACCTCGTATGAATCTGATCTCAGGTCAGAATGGGTTAATCAGACCAGTGTGTGTCCAGTGGAAACCTCGTATGAATCTGATCTCAGGTCAGAATGTGTTAATCAGACCAGTGTGTGTCGAGTGGAAACCTCGTATGAATCTGATCTCAGGTCAGAATGGGTTAATCAGACCCAGTGTGTGTCCAGTGGAAACCTCGTATGAATCTGATCTCAGGTCAGAATGGGTTAATCAGACCAGTGTGTGTCCAGTGGAAACCTCGTATGAATCTGATCTCAGGTCAGAATGGGTTAATCAGACCAGTGTGTGTCCAGTGGAAACCTCGTATGAATCTGATCTCAGGTCAGAATGGGTTAATCAGACCAGTGTGTGTCCAGTGGAAACCTCGTATGAATCTGATCTCAGGTCAGAATGGGTTCAAGGCGTGCAGGCTATACTCACTGTGCGCGCAGCGCGTGGAAACACAGCACCACCAGGGTGAGAGAAGGATGCAGACTCCATTGTCCTCTCATAGTGAAGCCTAGAGTTAATGAACACAAACAACAATTAACCTCATTATTATCCTATGTTTTTTATTTCTTATTTTATATTTTATTTATACTATATGTTTTTATTCTGAGTTATATAGTGTTTGTAAACAATTGTAAGTATTGCCTTTGTTAAATGTTAAATGTCTGTCTGTGTCGGACCCCAGGAAGACTAGCTTCTGTCAAGGCCAAAGCTAATGGGGATCCTTAGAAACAATAAACAATAAACAATTATTATTGGCAATTAAAGTGCAAACTTATTTTAAACACGAGGATATATAGGATATAGGTCTACGAATTGCAATAAAGAAATAAACTTGTGGGTCATGTTCAAATCAAATCATGCTCATATATATGGTCCACACTTTACATCATTTAATTCACATCATTTGCCAATGAATTCATTGTATTATTTTCATCTAGCCTATTTTACTGCGATATTATAGAGGTTAATTCCCACGACCTGCATGTTTTGTGTCTATTATCCTGTAGCCCAAAAGGTAGATCACAATCTACCAGATCACATAAGGGTAGATCACAATCTATACCAGATCACATAAAGGTAGATCACAATCTACCAGATCACATAAAGGTAGATCACAATCTACCAGATCACATAAAGGTAGATCACAATCTACCAGATCACATAAGGGTAGATCACAATCTACCAGATCACATAAAGGTAGATCACAATCTCTACCAGATCACATAAGGGTAGATCACAATCTCTACCAGATCACATAAAGGTAGATCACAATCTACCAGATCACATAAAGGTAGATCACAATCTACCAGATCACATAAGGGTAGATCACAATCTACCAGATCACATAAGGGTAGATCACAATCTCTACCAGATCACATAAGGGTAGATCACAATCTACCAGATCACATAAAGGTAGATCACAATCTACCAGATCACATAAAGGTAGATCACAATCTACCAGATCACATAAAGGTAGATCACAATCTACCAGATCACATAAGGGTAGATCACAATCTACCAGATCACATAAGGGTAGATCACAATCTACCAGATCACATAAAGGTAGATCACAATCTACCAGATCACATAAAGGTAGATCACAATCTACCAGATCACATAAAGGTAGATCACAATCTACCAGATCACATAAGGGTAGATCACAATCTACCAGATCACATATAAAGGTAGATCACAATCTACCAGATCACATAAAGGTAGATCACAATCTCTACCAGATCACATAAGGGTAGATCACAATCTCTACCAGATCACATAAGGGTAGATCACAATCTCTACCAGATCACATAAGGGTAGATCACAATCTCTACCAGATCACATAAGGGTAGATCACAATCTCTACCAGATCACATAAGGGTAGATCACAATCTATACCAGATCACATAAAGGTAGATCACAATCTACCAGATCACATATAAAGGTAGATCACGATCTATACCAGATCACATAAAGGTAGATCACAATCTATACCAGATCACATAAAGGTAGATCACAATCTCTACCAGATCACATAAGGGTAGATCACAATCTACCAGATCACATAAGGGTAGATCACAATCTCTACCAGATCACATAAGGGTAGATCACAATCTCTACCAGATCACATAAGGGTAGATCACAATCTACCAGATCACATATAAAGGTAGATCACGATCTACCAGATCACATAAAGGTAGATCACAATCTACCAGATCACATAAGGGTAGATCACAATCTACCAGATCACATAAGGGTAGATCACAATCTCTACCAGATCACATAAGGGTAGATCACAATCTCTACCAGATCACATATAAAGGTAGATCACAATCTACCAGATCACATAAAGGTAGATCACAATCTACCAGATCACATAAGGGTAGATCACAATCTCTACCAGATCACATAAGGGTAGATCACAATCTCTACCAGATCACATAAGGGTAGATCACAATCTCTACCAGATCACATAAGGGTAGATCACAATCTCTACCAGATCACATAAAGGTAGATCACAATCTACCAGATCACATAAGGGTAGATCACAATCTACCAGATCACATAAAGGTAGATCACAATCTACCAGATCACATAAAGGTAGATCACAATCTACCAGATCACATAAGGGTAGATCACAATCTACCAGATCACATAAAGGTAGATCACAATCTACCAGATCACATAAGGGTAGATCACAATCTACCAGATCACATATAAAGGTAGATCACAATCTACCAGATCACATAAAGGTAGATCACAATCTCTACCAGATCACATAAGGGTAGATCACAATCTCTACCAGATCACATAAGGGTAGATCACAATCTCTACCAGATCACATAAGGGTAGATCACAATCTCTACCAGATCACATAAGGGTAGATCACAATCTCTACCAGATCACATAAGGGTAGATCACAATCTATACCAGATCACATAAAGGTAGATCACAATCTACCAGATCACATATAAAGGTAGATCACGATCTATACCAGATCACATAAAGGTAGATCACAATCTATACCAGATCACATAAAGGTAGATCACAATCTCTACCAGATCACATAAGGGTAGATCACAATCTACCAGATCACATAAGGGTAGATCACAATCTCTACCAGATCACATAAGGGTAGATCACAATCTCTACCAGATCACATAAGGGTAGATCACAATCTCTACCAGATCACATAAGGGTAGATCACAATCTCTACCAGATCACATAAGGGTAGATCACAATCTACCAGATCACATATAAAGGTAGATCACGATCTACCAGATCACATAAAGGTAGATCACAATCTACCAGATCACATAAGGGTAGATCACAATCTACCAGATCACATATAAAGGTAGATCACAATCTACCAGATCACATAAAGGTAGATCACAATCTACCAGATCACATAAGGGTAGATCACAATCTCTACCAGATCACATAAGGGTAGATCACAATCTCTACCAGATCACATAAGGGTAGATCACAATCTCTACCAGATCACATAAGGGTAGATCACAATCTCTACCAGATCACATAAAGGTAGATCACAATCTATACCAGATCACATAAAGGTAGATCACAATCTATACCAGATCACATAAAGGTAGATCACAATCTCTACCAGATCACATAAGGGTAGATCACAATCTACCAGATCACATAAGGGTAGATCACAATCTCTACCAGATCACATAAAGGTAGATCACAATCTATACCAGATCACATAAGGGTAGATCACAATCTCTACCAGATCACATAAAGGTAGATCACAATCTACCAGATCACATAAGGGTAGATCACAATCTCTACCAGATCACATAAGGGTAGATCACAATCTACCAGATCACATAAGGGTAGATCACAATCTCTACCAGATCACATAAGGGTAGATCACAATCTCTACCAGATCACATAAGGGTAGATCACAATCTACCAGATCACATAAGGGTAGATCACAATCTACCAGATCACATAAGGGTAGATCACAATCTATACCAGATCACAATCTACCAGATCACATAAGGGTAGATCACAATCTATACCAGATCACATAAGGGTAGATCACAATCTATACCAGATCACAATCTACCAGATCACATAAGGGTAGATCACAATCTATACCAGATCACAATCTACCAGATCACATAAAGGTATCACAATCTCTACCAGATCACACATAAAGGTAGATCTGATCGCACAGACATGCCCCCTATATCATATTTACATTTAAATATAAACACATTAATTAAGGTGACTTAGATTGCTGGATGAGTGTTGCTGTCTGTGCGGTGGCATTAAAGGCTATACAAATTAAATACAAAAACATACCGACATATTCCATTTATCTCCCTCTATTTCCCATCCACATGTCTTATAGTGTAACGCCAGCTCTGCTATTTCAAAGCCCCCTCTTTCCAGCGTACAAATGTAATACATTATTGTGGTGGGTATATAGATCTTGTTCAGCGTAGATAATGTAATGTATAATACATTATTGTGGTGGGTATATAGATCTTGTTCAGCTGGTCATTTTGAAAGTAACTCTCAAGTCAAAAAAGTGTTGCTGTAGAAGATATATGGAATATGACAATGTATAGACAGTCAGTGAAAGTCTGTTTCACATTGATTGATTGATTTATTGATTGATTGATTGATTGATTGATTGATTGATTGATTGATTGATTGATTGATTGATTGATTGATTGATTGATTGATTGATTGATTGATTGATTGATTGAAATATTTATTAACAGTTTGCAGAATTACAGTAGCCTACAGTTCAAGTACAACTCAATACAGAGACTGTTAACTGTGAGTGAACGACACCATAAAGCTATACACTTGTTTACCATAGGGTCCACCTTAATTGTTCAATTCATCAAAGTAATAATAGCAACACAATCATTTGAACAACTTTGACAATGAACACGTTTGAGAACGACGAAGCGCATGCTGCTGATAGATATATATTATGAAGAAGCCACAATGGGTGTTTTTTTATCTATAGATGTAATCTATAGATAAAAAACACCTTGTGGATTATATAGATTATATAGATTGTATGGAATATGTATATTATATCAAATGAGAGGCTGTAGCCTACCTTAGTGTTTTCCTGCAGGTTTCCAGTCGGAGCTTTCCAATCCAAACACTGAAACAAACACAAAGCGATCCTGCTGCTTCTTTCAGATCTTCTGTCAAAAAGAAAGAAAAAAAACGCGCACAAATCCAGCCACGCGCGTCGCAACAAATAAAGTGCCTGCCCTCCCTCCCTCCCTCCCTCCCTCCCCTCTAGTCTCTACTATGCGTGCGTGTGCATATTAGGCGCTGGCGCTGCCACATCTATCTCCCGCGCTCTCTCCTCCCACACGCACACGCACGCACAGAAAGCGCCGGCGCATGCAGCAGATGTTCGCATCCCATCCTTATGCATGCTCCTATGAACCTATGATCCTTCTCACGCAGGGAGAAAACAAGAGACAAGAGAACCCTTGTTGAATGGAAGGGACGCGTCGAACAGTGTCTGCGTATATTTCGCCATATGAAGGTGTCTTGCGCCAAACACATGCATCGCCCGATCTATAACAAGGCAGCGTGTGCGTGTGCGTGTGTGTGTGCGTGTGTGTGTGTGTGTGTGTGTGTGTGTGTGTGTGTGTGTGTGTGTGTGTGTGTGTGTGTGTGTGTGTGTGTGTGTGTGTGTGTGTGTGTGTGTGTGTGTGTGTGTGTGTGGGGGGGGTGATCACCAAATCGTGACTGAGCCGTTGTTGTCTTAACCGAGAGACGCGCATGAGTGACATATGGGTGGCACTTAAAGGACCACTTCACCACTTTTCAACCTATCTTCATATAATAGGTCCTCATGACTATTAAATAAGTAATAATCATGATAAAATGGCACGTTTATTTTCCTTCTCCTATGAGACACAGACTGGTTTCTGAACCGCCCACAGCCCTCCTATGAGACACAGACTGGTTTCTGAACCGCCCACAGCCCTCCTATGAGACACAGACTGGTTTCTGAACCGCCCACAGCCCTCCTATGAGACACAGACTGGTTTCTGAACCGCCCACAGCCCTCCTTTGAGACACAGACTGGTTTCTGAACTGCCCACAGCCCTCCTATGAGACACAGACTGGTTTCTGAACTGCCCACAGCCCTCCTTTGAGACACAGACTGGTTTCTGAACTGCTCACAGCCGTCCTATGAGACACAGACTGGTTTCTGAACCGCCCACAGCCCTCCTATGAGACACAGACTGGTTTCTGAACTGCCCACAGCCCTCCTATGAGACACAGACTGGTTTCTGAACTGCCCACAGCCCTCCTATGAGACACAGACTGGTTTCTGAACTGCCCACAGCCCTCCTATGAGACACAGACTGGTTTCTGAACCGCCCACAGCCCTCCTATGAGACACAGACTGGTTTCTGAACTGCCCACAGCCCTCCTATGAGACACAGACTGGTTTCTGAACCGCCCACAGCCCTCCTATGAGACACAGACTGGTTTCTGAACTGCCCACAGCCATCCTATGAGACACAGACTGGTTTCTGAACCGCCCACAGCCCTCCTATGAGACACAGACTGGTTTCTGAACTGCCCACAGCCCTCCTATGAGACACAGACTGGTTTCTGAACCGACCACAGCCCTCCTATGAGACACAGACTGGTTTCTGAACCGCCCACAGCCCTCCTATGAGACACAGACTGGTTTCTGAACCGCCCACAGCCCTCCTATGAGACACAGACTGGTTTCTGAACTGCCCACAGCCCTCCTATGAGACACAGACTGAGTAGAAAAAAATTATGCCATTTTATCATGATCATTAGTGAGGACCTATTATGAAGATAGGTTGAAAAGTGGTGAAGTAAAGATGCAGTAGCCAAACTAAGTTGTGAACTTGTGATAAGTCAGTGGTTCTCAACCAGTGGTCCGGGGACCACCAGTGGTCCTTGAGGGGGTTCCATGACCACCAGTGGTCCTTGAGGGGGTTCCAGGTGGTCCTTGAGGGGGTTCCAGGTGGTCCTTGAGGGGGTTCCAGGTGGTCCGGGGACCACCAGTGGTCCTTGAGGGGGTTCCTGGTGGTCCCCACTCCCCATGCAGCTAATTAAC
Organism: Protomyctophum parallelum; assembly: GCF_964188405.1. NCBI lineage: Eukaryota > Metazoa > Chordata > Actinopteri > Myctophiformes > Myctophidae > Protomyctophum > Protomyctophum parallelum. The sequence goes on along the minus strand of NC_139718.1, from coordinate 2,223,145 downwards.
AGGTTTAATGTTTGTCTTTAGTTCAAAGTTTGTTTAGTAAACGCATTGACAATGAAGGCAACATTCGGACAGTGCGAGCATGGCCGTGAAGTTCGCAAAGGATACTGCTCTGATCGACACCTCAAACTGCCCTGCTAGGAAGCAAAGAAGCTTCACCATGCAGTGGTGTGAGGAGCTCTATACCTTCATCTGAATGTGAAGAAGACCATGGAGCTCCTCATAACCCCCCGGAGGAGGGACGAACAACCTCGACCCTATTCCGCAGCTGACACTCGGTGGGGAGGTGGTGGAAAGGGTTGGCAGATACAAGTATCTCGGGACCACTATTGACAGTGGGTTGACCTTTAATGACAACACACAGGCCATCTTCGCAAAGTGCCAGCAGCGGACCTATACCTCCTACGGAGGCTGAGGGATGTCCCCCCCCTCCTCCATCCTCCACAGCTTTTACATCTGCCATATAGAGAGCCTCCTTACCTTTTCTTTCCTGGCTTGGTATGGAGGGCTCTCAGAATCCAACAAGGCTAAGCTGTGGAGGGTAACCAACCCACGTGGGGTCTAAACTCTGTGGGATGCAGTGCTCTGCCCTTCAGCATCTCTACCACCAGAGGACAGTGAAGAAAGACTAGAGACACGACTCATAACCTCAGCACCTGCTTCAAGGTCACAGAGACACGACTCATAACCTCAGCACCTGCTTCAAGGTCCTGTCCTCGGGTAGGAGATACACTGCATGGAGATTCAAGAAGGCAAAGGGCAGTGCCAGTTTCATCCCCTCAGCCATTAGGCTCCTTAACAAACACAAACCCCCCAATGCCTGATTCACCTCAACTGGACCTGCTTGTCACTCAGTGCCCCCGGCACACGCACGCACACACACACACACACACACACACACACACACACACACACACACACACACACACACACACACACACACACACACACACACACACACACACACACACACAGTCACACACATTATGAGTGTTTCATTGTGTGGAGAGAGACTTTGCTTTCTTTTAAATAGCTTTAAATAAATTATAATTATTTTACTGTAGTACTTTGCTGGGTGTTTTATTGTATTTGAATAATTATGTATTGTCCTGAATGTATGCATTGACCTGAGCAAAACAATGTTCCCTTGTGGATAATAAAGACATGAGATCAGATTCATACGAGGTTTCCACTGGACACACACTGGTCTGATTAACCCATTCTGACCTGAGATCAGATTCTAAAAATGTCAGTCGTTCTTCGATTTTTCAAAAATATCAGATCTACAAGCTCATAGCGCGCCACTCGGTGGCGCGCTATGAGCTTGTAGATCTGATATTTTTCAATAGCTAAAGCATAACATGATGCTAACACCAAAATGGGTTCCCGTTCAGAATGGGCTAATTTACGTCATAATGTAACTCATTACATCATATTGTCTCTTTATTGTTAATGGCGTTTAATGTTTGTGCTTGCACCGTTTGTTTTACATCACCATTACATCACCTAATAAACATGAGATAGACTTTAATATATTAGCGCCCCTCACTTCACACGGGTGTGATTTTTATCAATATTTTTGAGTGGCGTGTCCCTGACTGGCTGTCCGAACACGAAAATAGCATTTGGTTGGTTTTCACCACCAAGTGTCACTGTTACACAGCCTAACACATACACGCACGCACGCACGCACGCACGCACGCACGCACGCACGCACGCACGCACGCACGCACGCACGCACGCACGCACGCACGCACGCACACACACACACACACACACACACACACACACACACACACACACACACACACACACACACACACACACACACACACACACTGTACATTAACTGTACAGTATGATGATTTCGGCTGTGATATTACATATAGCTCAGTTTGGAACCTCTATCTGACTCACTGTATCATATGAGCTATGCACGTTCAAAGTTTGCATTTTAAATTGAGTGCTATAGCGCCACCCTTTGGCCAATGGTCGTGGGCTTCGATCGCATCCTCGCCGCTTGGCATGGCTGGCCCTCTGCCGTATATTGCAGAGTTTCGCGAAAACCGACTGCACGGTTCAGCCAGAACTGCTATTTTTGGCGGAAGGAGGAGAAGAAGAAAAAAAGACAAAAACAATAAGGGACCACAAGAAAGATCAATTTACAAGAGGTGCTATACAGACCTCCACCAGCAGGTGGCGGCGAACATCACATCACCACCAAAACAGTGGCATCTAATAAGTCATGTCGGCTTATTATAAGCATAATCGACTTTGTCGGCTTGTGTAACTTGTGCTTCTAAACATATAGTTCGAGTGTAGCTCCTATGCCACCAAAATGTGTCATTAAGACATGTGAATCCCTTGACTCCTTCAAAACCGCTCTCAAAGGGCACCTACGGACGGCTGCAATTCGAAACTGGCCCCCGTAAAATCTGAATCCCCCCTCCCTTCTTTTCCCCTCACTGTATATGTTTATTTTCCCTTTTTGCTTCCTTTATGATTAATTCCTGTTCTGTTCTTTAACTAGATAGAAGTGTCTATTTGTACATCTCTAAATGTTTTGATGAATTGAACAATGTGGACCCTGTTGTAAACAAGTGTAATGCGGGTCGTCCACTCACAGTTAACAGTCTCTGTATTGAGTTTGTGCTTGAAATGTACTGTAACTCTGCAAACTGTTAATAAATATTTTAATCAATCAAATAAAAACCCTGTTTGCTTGTTTCTCTCGCTCACACACTACAAATCTGGCAACACTGCCCCGGAAGTAGTTCTCATTGTTTACATTCTGTGCTGCTCAGGGTCACAGTGTGCTCCAGTCCTCCGGTGTTTCCAGAACAACACCAATAACAACAAACACAACGCAGTGAATCATTAAACACAGACACATTCATAACCGTTTATCCGCGTCAACACAAAGACATGACGCTGCGCGACATGGAGACGCTGCGTCTGTTCGTCAACGAGCGTCTGACGGCCGTGGCGGAGGACATCCTGGCGGTGTTCGTTACAACTATAGTCCAATACCAGCAGCACATCGAGGCGCTGCAGAGCTCTATACCCAGGACCACACCAGGTAACTAACCGTTACAACTAACTATCTATACCCAGGACCACGCCAGGTAACTAACCGTTACAACTATCTAACTATCTATCTAACCGTTAAGAGGCTCTGCAGAGCTCCAGACCCAGGACCACGCCAGGTAACTAACCGTTACAACTATCTAACTAACTATCTAACCGTTAAGAGGCTCTGCAGAGCTCCAGACCCAGGACCACGCCAGGTAACTAACCGTTACAACTATCTATCTATACCCAGGACCACACCAGGTAACTAACCGTTACAACTTTCTAACTAACTATCTAACCGTTACCATCACAACGACGCCAGGTAACTAACCGTTACAACTATCTAACTAACTAACCGTTACCATCACGACGACGCCAGGTAACTAACCGTTACAACTATCTAACTAACTAACCGTTACCATCACGACGACGCCAGGTAACTAACCGTTACAACTATCTAACTAACTAACCGTTACCATCACGACGACGCCAGGTAACTAACCGTTACAACTATCTAACTAACTAACCGTTACCATCACGACGACGCCAGGTAACTAACCGTTACAACTATCTAACTAACTAACCGTTACCATCACGACGACGCCAGGTAACTAACCGTTACAACTATCTAACTAACTAACCGTTACCATCACGACGACGTCAGGTAACTAACCGTTACAACTATCTAACTAACTAACCGTTACCATCACGACGACGCCAGGTAACTAACCGTTACAACTATCTAACTAACTAACCGTTACCATCACGACGACGCCAGGTAACTAACCGTTACAACTATCTAACTAACTAACCGTTACCATCACGACGACGCCAGGTAACTAACCGTTACAACTATCTAACTAACTAACCGTTACCATCACGACGACGCCAGGTAACTAACCGTTACAACTATCTAACTAACTAACCGTTACCATCACGACGACGCCAGGTAACTAACCGTTACAACTATCTAACTAACTAACCGTTACCATCACGACGACGCCAGGTAACTAACCGTTACAACTATCTAACTAACTAACCGTTACCATCACGACGACGCCAGGTAACTAACCGTTACAACTATCTAACTAACTAACCGTTACCATCACGACGACGCCAGGTAACTAACCGTTACAACTATCTAACTAACTAACCGTTACCATCACGACGACGCCAGGTAACTAACTAACTAACTAACTAACTATCTAACCGTTACAACTATAGTCCAATACCAGCAGCACATCGAGGCGCTGCAGAACTCCATCACAAGGTAACTGGTTCCACAAGCCTGTTTTCTCAACTCAAGACATTACTCTATAAGACATTACTCTATAAGACATTACTCTATAAGACATATCTCCACAACCGGTGGGTCAAACTGAACAACCAATATGTCAATTTGAAGCTACGATTCCCTGCTTTCACATGGCATGAAACAACGAAAATTCCAAAGAGTCCAATGGCATTCCCTCAGTCAAATGTAGTCGCATTTAATTGCACAAAATAATTTGTAGTACCACATGTGAAAGTACTCATTACTTTTAGAACCACATGTGAAAGTACTCATTACTTTTAGAAACCACATGTGAAAGTACTCATTACTTTTAGTACCACATGTGAAAGTACTCATTACTTTTAGAACCACATGTGAAAGTACTCATTACTTTTAGAACCACATGTGAAAGTACTCATTACTTTTAGAACCACATGTGAAAGTACTCATTACTTTTAGAAACCACATGTGAAAGTACTCATTACTTTTAGAAACCACATGTGAAAGTACTCATTGTACAGTATGTCCCGTTTCTACTTTTCAAATATATAACAATCTTTTGAAAATAGCAGATCTACAAGCTCACAATGACCCCTTTTCCACCGGTTGGTTCCCAATGGGAACCGGTTCAGTTCTTTTTGGTTTTTAGTCCATGAGCCAGAGCTCCAAAATTGGTGGGCAAACTGTACCCTATATTAAATTGTTTATAGGATCAATACAAGTAAATTAATACATGATAACCCTTACACAGTAGTAGCTTTTTCATATTTTCGATTATTTTGCATATTTTCCTACATAATGCCTCATTTGCATATTTAAAAATGTATATTTTTTAATACAATAGATCATTGTCTTCATGTAAGTACTCAATTGGGGAAGTTTCACGGTGATAACAATCTAATATAGGTATGGTTTTGCCCACTCAATTCATAATTAACGTTTCAATTTTGGAGCTCTGGCTCATAGACTAAAAACCAAAAAGAACTGAACCGGTTCCCACTGGGAACCAACCGGTGGAAAAGGGGCCAATGTGTCGCATTGTGAGTGTAACGCGCCCGGGATTCGAACTCGGGTCCCCCACGTGAAAGTCCAATATCTTAACCACTAGACCAAAGGGAAATCCCTCTGGACCAGGGGAGATATTAGACTTTTGAGGACATCAGGCAGAGTCATGAGCCACTCTGCTACATGAGCTTGTAGATCGGCTGTTTTCAAATAAAAAGTAACTAAAGTTATACCTTGCCGTGCAGTGGACTTAACTGGGCATTAACCCATTTTTGGCGGGAACCCCATTTGGTGTTTTAAGCATTATGTTATACTTTAGCTATTTAAAAATAGCAGATCTACAAGTTCATAGCGCAGCACCAATTAAGTGCCGCGCTATGAACTTGTAGGTCTGCTATTTTTTGAAAAATCGTGAAAATGTGGCGCAACTCTTTGGATATATATTATTTTAGAGCGAACGATTTTTGCTCAAATCTTTGTTTCTGGGGAGGGGGGGGGGGGGGGTCCCTGGAACAACATATTTTCAGATGGGGGTCGGCGGCCAATTACATTTCATTTTTGGAGTCCTTGACATGTAATGTATAAGAACCACTGACATAGAAACAGGTTTATAAGAACCACTGACATAGAAACATAGGTTTTTCTGAAAACTGTCTGTAGGCCTTTTTGTGCTGAACTGTCGCTTTGCACTGTTTTTGTTAACCCTGTTTTTAACCTTTTATGAAAAAGTGCAATATAAATAAAATTCATTATTATTATTATTATTATTCAGAATTCTTTTTTTTTAGAATCGTCCTCAGAACAAAATGGGTTAAAGATCACAGCGTGTGGATTGGAACCCACAATGGGCCGTAAGCTTGTAGAATACAAGTTGTATCGGCCCTAGTGGTAAGAGCGGGGACTGCATGCGGACCCGTAGAGTTATGACTAGGAAACCCTGTGCAGCAGCTGGGCTTTAACCCATTCTGACCTGAGATCAGATTCATACGAGGTTTCCACTGGACACACACTGGTCTGATTGACCCATTCTGACCTGAGATCAGATTCATACCAGGTTTCCACTGGACACACACTGGTCTGATGAACCCATTCTGACCTGAGATCAGATTTAAAAAAATGTCAGTCGTTCTTCGATTTTTCAAAAATAGCAGACCTACAAGCTCGTAGCGCGCCACTCGTAGCGCGCCACTCGGTGGCGCGCTATGAGCTTGTAGATCTGCTATTTTTAAATGGCTAAAGCATAACATGATGTCAACACCAAAACGGGTTCCCGTTCAGAATGGCTTTAACGTTGAGCGCTCGTTTGCACTTCCACATTTTGGGCACGTCTAAGTGCTTCACATTAAACAAACGACAATCAGCGGAACTCCAGAAAACAAAAACGCAGGTCAATACAAGACAACATAATTATATACAAATTAGCAAATAGAAATAGCAATGCAAAAAAAGAATTTCATCAATCCATGCCAGTACATTACAATGGAAACGCAGACCAGGTAATTTTTTTTGACGCAACATTTCGTCCTGGCACAGGGGGTTATAGTGCTTAAAACGTAACCTAACTTTGGCTTTGATTGGGTTAAGGTGCAGTGGTAGAGTGTTCCACAGCAGACCCAAAAGGTCCTTTAAAACAGTTTCCGTGCCGGGAATGGATTACTCCAGGTTATTGTCGCTGCCATATCGGACATACCCGCCTTTTGTTTTATGTGTTTAATCCGCCGTAATGTAATAAATCCGTCTTTGCCGCGGAGATAGAGACTAGATGCATTTGTTTTGATGGTGAAACCGGAAATCGTCACATGCTGTGGGCTGCTAGGGCTTCTGGGAAATTGAGGCCAATGCAAACGAATGGGGTTCAACGCCTCATGGAGGAGGGTCCTGTGCTGCGTCTTCCGGGTGTACCAAGATGGCGGGTGGTGCGATCGTTCATAACAAACAGAGGAAGCTTTTTTCGCTCGATTTTCGCCGATTAAAAGCCCAAATAATTCAGCGTATGCTCTAAAGGTAATACAACAATCTCGGCAGTGAAGGGGGGTTGATTAAAATGCGGGTTAAGCGCATAAAACAGTCAAACTGTTAAGGTGCAGTGGTAGAGTGTTCCTGGGGCCGTAGACCCAGAAGGTCCTTTAAGGTGCAGTGGTAGAGTGTTCCACAGCCTGGGGCCGTAGACCCAGAAGGTCCTTTAAGGTGCAGTGGTAGAGTGTTCCTGGGGCCGTAGACCCAGAAGGTCCTTTAAGGTGCAGTGGTAGAGTGTTCCACAGCCTGGGGCCTTAGACCCAGAAGGTCCTTTAAGGTGCAGTGGTAGAGTGTTCCACAGCAGACCCAGAAGGTCCTTTAAGGTGCAGTGGTAGAGTGTTCCACAGCAGACCCAGAAGGTCCTTTAAGGTGCAGTGGTAGAGTGTTCCACAGCCTGGGGCCATAGACCCAGAAGGTCCTTTAAGGTGCAGTGGTAGAGTGTTCCACAGCCTGGGGCCATAGACCCAGAAGGTCCTTTAAGGTGCAGTGGTAGAGTGTTCCACAGCCTGGGGCCATAGACCCAGAAGGTCCTTTAAGGTGCAGTGGTAGAGTGTTCCACAGCCTGGGGCCATAGACCCAGAAGGTCCTTTAAGGTGCAGTGGTAGAGTGTTCCACAGCCTGGGGCCATAGACCCAGAAGGCGGCCTCAACGGTGTTCTTATGTTGAGCTTTGGGTAATTTTTTGTATAAGAGCGGATGAAGACCTGAGTGTTCTAGTGGGAACATAAAAATGAATGGAATGTAGGTGCCAGGTTAGCCACCTTTCTCCCCGATGGCAGAGGCTAAAATGGCCGTTATAGCAACGGTTTGTGTTTGTGTCTTTGTGACATCAGACCAAGGTTCTGCTCAGCCTATACAAGGTTTTGCAAACATCAAGCAAGAGAGAGAGAGAGAGAGAGAGAGAGAGAGAGAGAGCATGAGAATGACATACTGATCTTACTGCCAAGAGAGAGTTTCCTCGAGATTTTACAAAGCGGTTGAGAGACGAGGAGAGACAGAGAGACAGAGATGTACTGGCCGGTGCCCATGAACAGAGGTCAGAGGTCACTGAACAGAGGTCCAATGCAGTCAAATGCACACTTGCTTTCCTGCTCCGCCGTGCCATCGGGGGACGAGGTGTACCTCTTTGGAGGGCTCTTTGACGGGAAGAGCTACGACGTGGATCAGATCGACGTGCACGTCTTCAACTCGGTGTCCTTGCGCTGGGCCAAGTTGCCCCCGGTGGTGACGAGTGGAAAGAGGGAAGGCCGTCGTCCCGTTGAGGTCCCCCCTGCGTCCTGGGGCCACACGGCCGCCCTGATGGAACACAGAGTCTACGTCTGGGGCGGCGTGGTGAACTGCAAGATCATGGAGGAGGCCAACGCCTTCGTCAGCATCACGGGGCACTACCGGGACAACGACGTCCTGTATGCGTTCGACGTCGACGGCCACGGATGGTCCAAGCACGACATCTCCGGGACCGTCCCGGGGGCGAGGGCGGGCCACTCGGCCTGTGTCTCGGGGGGGAAGGTCATGTTTATCTGTGGAGGATGGAACAGGTTCACCGGAAACACTAATGACATCTACAAGCTGGCCACCGCCGCCACGATGGTCTGGTCTCTGATTCACACCAGAGGAACTCCACCACCCGATTCGGCATGCCACTCTGCCACCATCATCGGGACAAAGATGTTTGTTTTCGGGGGCTGGTGCGGGCAGGACTACAACAACCTCAGCGTGCTTGACACGGAGACCGACCTCTGGCTGAGCACGCCTTCTTCCGCACGGCTTCCAGAGAAACGCTGGCTTCATTCGGCCTTCGCTTATGACGGAGAGCTGTACATATTGGGCGGATACAGCTTTGGTCTGAAGAGATACTTCAGCGATCTGTGGAAATGCAACTCTGATACTTTCTCCTGGACGAAGGTTCAGCCCAAGGGGGAAGTTCCCGATTGGACAACTACGAAGTGGTGTTGCCCGATGGGAGATCGTGTATTCGTCTTCGGAGGATATGACACGACCGACGCTCAGCCCGTCTTACAGATCTTGGACCTGAGTCCTAGTATGAAGACCTTATGCAAGCTGGCCGCTCTTCAGTACGGTCTGGAGCAGTCCGGACTCCCACACAACCTCAGGTGGGAACTGGCAGCCATGACAACACCAACAACAGAAGGACCTTTCATGCACCTTTCATGACATGAAATGCAGCTCAAAGTGCTTTACAGAGCAATGGAGAAAGAAAAGAAAAAAGCAAGGCATTAAAAACATTAAAAAATAATAGCAGTAATGCAATACAATGAGGACAGGAATAACAAAAAATAAATAAAAGATTGATTAAAAGCAAGAGTGTAGACGTGGGTCTTGAGCTGAGCTTTAAAAATGTCTACAGAGGCTGCCTGACGAAGGTACAGTGGGAGTTTATTCCATGCCGTCGGCCCGTAGAAGCAAAAAGCTGCTTCACCGTATTATTTTAGTTGCCTTTTTTTAGGCAAAGCGAGCAGGCCAGCAGTGGAAGACCTTAGGGGGTGGTTTGGGACATATTTAGGCAGGCAGTCATGTAGGTAGGAAGGTGCGAGACCATTGAGAGCTTCATAAACAAGTAAAATTAATTTAAAATCATTCCTAAAAACAACTGGAAGCCAGTGCAGTGATGCCAAAACTGGAGTAATATGTTCTCTCATCTTAGTTTTAGTTAAAACTCTGGCTGCTGCATTTTGCACAAGTTGTAATCTGTCAGTTGTTTTCTTAGGCAGTTGTTTTCTTAGGCAGCGAGAAAAAAACAAAGGTGTGGATTAATTAAAGACAATAAGCAGTAAAAACAATATGCAAAAATAAGCCATAGAAGCATTGAAGACTGAGCTTGAGAAAAAGAAGACCGTGTAATTGTGACAGGGTCGGTTTTAAAGGAGAATTCCATACTAGAAGGCTTTCTTACCTTTCTTTGTAGTCGTTACGTCCCCACCAAAGAGGTCCAGGTGTTATTTTGTGCAAAAGCTCCTTATTGGCTATTTCCCCTACCATAAGCCCTAAATGAATTGCATTTAATTGAATGGGGCTATGGGGTGTTGTGCTAATTCGCTTATTTCCATCGCTCAAAATTATAATTTCTTTGTATATATCCTCTCTTCATAATGTAAATAATATCCCAAGCGGCACACTTTACTACTTCTTTCGATGGAAATAAGCATAAGCAGAATTAGCATAACACCCCATAGCCCCATTCAATTCCCATTCAATGCAATGCAATTCATTGAGGGCTTATGGTAGGGAAAATAGCCAATAAGGAGTTTTTGCACAAAAAAACACCTGGACCTCTTTGGTGGGGACATAACAACTACAAAGAAAGGTAAGAAAGATAAGAAAGCATTCTAGCATGGAATTCTCCTTTAATCATGGGGGTGGCTTCAGGGTTCTTGAAGACTCACAGGCTGAGTTGTCGGTACCCGGATTTGAACCAATGACTTTGAGGTCCAAAGGAAAGAGCTCTACTGACTGAGCAACATGGACACAATCAGATGTTTCATTGTAAACAGCAATCTGTTTTTGGTAACGAGTATGTGTGTCCTAGCCCATTCTGACCTAAAATATCTATTACATCCTGACAGTTTCATTATTAAACCCATTCTGACCTGATCAGATTCTAAAAGTGTCTTCGATTTATCAAAAATAGCAGACCTACAAGCTCGTATCGCGCCACTCGGTGGCACGATATGAGCTTGTAGATCTGCTATTTTTCAATAGCTAAAGCACGACACGATGCTGACACCAAAATGGGTTCCCAGCGTTCAGAATGGGCTAGTATTGGGCGTGTCATTAATTATCCATTTCTACGGTGTGTTCGCTGTTCATGTGTTCACGACACAAACTTCTCTTCAACTGGGATTTCAGATCATGGTCCATAGGATTGTGTGTAGAACGTTGCACACATTTAACCCATTTTGGCCTGACGTCGACATTTCATTTCATTTCGTTTTAATTTCATTTAAGTATTTTTAAAATGTATTTCTTTCTGAAAAACCTCATGTTTTTCTATATAGTCCACTGGAAGCCCCCATAGCTCTAGATATTAGTGATGATAACATATTCTAGATATTTCACCTCAAGGACCCCAAAAATATATGTAATATAATAAATGGTAAATGGAGCATTTATATAGCGCCTTTATCCAAGGGGCTTTACAGAGATTGTGCATTACATTCACCCATTCACACACACATTCATACACCGATGGCAGCGGAAACCATGCAAGGCACCAACTATAGCACATCGGGAGCAATTAGGGGTTCAGTGTCTTGCTCAAGGACACTTTGACACTAACTCTGGGGGAGCCCGGGTTCGAACTGGCAACCTTACGGTTACCATCCAGGCACTCTACCCCTGAGCCACTGCCACCGACCCCCATCTGAAAACATGTTGTTCCAAGGACCCCCCCCCAGAAGCAAAGATGTGAGAGAAACGCGCTGAAAGAATATATATTCAAAGATTTGCACCACATTATCACGATTTTTCAAATATTGCAGACATACAAGCTCGTAGCCCGCCACTCGGTTGCGCACTATGAGCTTGTAGATCTGCTATTTAGCTATTTCAATAGCTTAATTATAACATAATGTTTAAAACACCAAAATGGTTGAACGTTGAACGTTTATATTTTTTGCAACAATTTTCTATTTCATACACTAGGCCTATCGAGTACATTTCAATAATTAACACATAATTGTACCGTGAACTATCGCCAGAGGGCGCTAGCGTTCTATGAGTTAATTTCAAGGATGCATTTAGGCTACGGACCCCCATTTAATGGCGTTTCTATCTCTGAGACCCCAATTTATATTGTAAAATCAAAGTTAATTTAACTCAGAGTGTACAAATGGAACCAATTTGGTTCCATGTGTAGACTCTCAGAGCGGTTCCTGACTATCATTTAGCCGGGGACCCCCTGGAACTCCCTCAAGGACCCCTGGACTTTGGAACCACTGTCATAGACGACGACGTAGCCTCTTTCAGTGCGGCTACACATAAGCATGGTAAAATGTATGTGAATATGAAGCATCTATTTGACCACCGTTTCTCTCAATCTGCATTCTGCTAGACTTCCTGCCCGTGTGCGAAGAGGAGGATTCCATTGGACAGCAGCAGAAGAGGAGGAGGAGCCCCGGTCTGGTCCAGGAGGAGGAGGAGCCAGAGCCTCTGTACGTTAAAGAGGAACAGGAGGAGCTACTCAGAAGACCGGAGGAGGAGCGGCGTTCGACGTTACCGGCGGTGAAAAGCGAAGACCGCGCCGTTGCAAACCGAGAGTCGCAGCCCGCCGTAGCCAGCGCCTCCACCACCGAACACGCGGAAGCGCGAGTTGACGGCGTAGGAGGGGACTGTGGCGGTGGGACGTCGCAGCCAAACAGCGACGTCCAGCTCCTCTCGTCGCGCTGTTCCGAATCCGGCACCGAAGACAGCGACGAGTGGGAGGAGACCGTCAGGGGGGAAGACCAGTCGGAGGCGTTGAACGCGCTGATGTCGCCGCAGACGCGCTACGCGGCGGAAGGACAGGGACTGTCGTTCAGCAGCGTGCTGTTCCAGGACCCGTCGTCGTCGTCGCCGCCAACGATGTCGCCGTCCATGGGTCAGGCGGGGGGGCCCGGGGGAAGACACTTTAGTTGTACGGTCTGTGGCAAGATGTTCAAACAGAAGGGACACCTGAAGAGGCACGTCATGATACACACCGGGGAGAAACCCTTTAACTGCATCGTCTGTGGCAAAAGCTTCAATCAGAACGGCAGTCTGAAGATGCACATGAGAATACACACAGGGGAGAAACCCTATGAGTGTTCGGTTTGTGGCAAGATCTTCATTCGGAATGAATATCTGAAGATACACATGAGAATCCATATGGAGAGAAACCCTTTGGTTGTTCAGGGCTACTCCACTTTAAACGGCTCAGAGGCCCCTGAGTCAGGAGGGGCCCCTGAGCCGTTTAAAGTCGAAAATGCCAAAAGTCCGCAAAGGGCCGCAACTTCCGCGAGCCCAAATGATGTTGGTCCTATATTGGATTTTTGTCAGTGACTTTTGTGAGTAGTCAAAAGAATTAGGAAACACACTTAAAACGGCCTACATTTCCATCTGTAAGGCCAAACCTCATTGAATAAACATAATTCATGGCATGGAATGATTAATGATGACAAAAAGAAAATATTGACGAAATGTGTACGAGAACATGAACAGATTAAACTGTTGCCAATAAATCAAATATCACATATAGTTTGACCCCAAAAAGAGAGAGAGAGAACAGAACAGAAAATAACATCATTCATTCACGATTTCACGTCATTAAATTCACCCTCATGTTTTTAGATGTAACCAAAGGGGAGCTATTTAAAGATTACTCCATTCCACACGTTTTGAAGACAAACGTGTTCAAGCTCCACTTTATCGTTATCCCAAACGGTCCCCTGATGTTCAAACACGTTTGTGCGGTTGTAATTTTGGCCCTTTTTTTTCCTACCCCTTTTCCTTGTTTTAGTTAACCCATTCTGACCTGAGATCAGATTCATACGAGGTTTCCGCCGGACACACACTGGTCTGATGAACCCATTCTGACCTGAGATCAGATTCATACGAGGTTTCCGCTGGACAACACACTGGTCTGATGAACCCATTCTGACCTGAGATCAGATTCATACGAGGTTTCCGCCGGACACACACTGGTCTGATGAACCCATTCTGACCTGAGATCAGATTCATACGAGGTTTCCGCCGGACACACACTGAACCCATTCTGACCTGAGATCAGATTCATACGAGGTTTCCGCCGGACACACACTGGTCTGATGAACCCATTCTGACCCGAGATCAGATTCTAAAAAAATGTCAGTCGCTCTTCGATTTTTCAAAAATAGCAGACCTACAAGCTCGTATCGCGCCACTCGGTGGCGCGATATGAGCTTGTAGATCTGCTATTTTTAAATAGCTAAAGCATAACATGATGCCGACACCAAAATGGGTTCCCGTTCAGAATGGGTTAATGTGTGGACCTGTCACTGCTGACTACTGTAACAGTAAACTGTTGTTCCCGTCACTGCTGACCACTTAACCCATTCTGACCTGAGATCAGATTTAAAAAATGTCTGTTTGAAAATTACAGTTTTCTGAAAAAATCTATGTTTCTATGTCAGTCGTTCTTCGATTTTTCTAAAAATAGCAGACCTACAAGCTTGTAGATCTGCTATTTTTCAATAGCTAAATTATAACATGATGTTTAAAACACCAAAAGGGGTTCCCGCCCCAAAATGGGTTTTAAACCCTATATCATAATAATTGTTTTGTTTTGTTTCTACTCTCTACCTCATTGGTGGGCTGTGAACCTTCCAGACCAATGGCATCATTGATTGATTGATTGATTGATTGATAGATGGATAGACCAGGGACATGCACACACAGAGATCATTGTCCCGTCTGTGAAACAACTGCCCTCTCCAGAATGCAGCATTTATTACTACGGCCTCTCCTCTCCCTTCCATGCCATGTATACTGGAAGGCAGCGTTCAGGAGAATAGAGCACCGAAGTCTGACGTCACTTTCAGTAGAGGGCGTCAGTCCCCAGGTTCATGTATTTTTTTAGTTGCATTGTAATCCCCATAGGGGGGATTTTAGATCGCCTCATATAAGAACTGTGTTTGAAAAATAAACATGCCATCCCGGCCGCTTCACTCATATGGATATGAAGAATCAACTGACTGAGAGAAAACGCTAATGTTACTGCTGCTGAATTAGTTAGATTTTCGCTAGAAGCAGACTGTATCATATATGAGTGACTGACTGTTGCAAACGATACAGAGACACCTCCCTAACAATAACGCAGAGACAGCTTGTTTATCTTTGGACCACAACGCTTATAGTAGACGATATTAAGATCACCCCATGTTATTCTCCATAGAGAAATTACTTCCGCGAACCAGGAGAATGGAAGGGATGAGCGAGTTACGTCAGGACTTCGGTGCTCTATTGCTTTATTCCTCCTGAAGGCAGCATTTTGCATAACTTATTTTGTTCTGAAATCCACGCAGTAGAAATCCCCAGTAGATAAAGAAGAATGCTGGCGGGTATAGCGCCACCGAAAATAGACGATCTACAAGCTCTCAAAGCGTTGTGAGCTTTCTAGAGCTGCTGTTTTTGTCCAAATCCTCTTACGGTATTTCAGCTCCTGCCTCTCTGACACTCTGTGCACGTTTTCCTGGTGATAGCGCCCCCTAGCTGCACGTCCCTGGTCTACATCCCCCCGAAGTGACATTCAGATCTGCCTTATGTCGCTCATACAGGCAAACAGGTGGCAAAACAGAGGAAGAACAGCTAAAAATAACCAGAAATAACCAAACCAAAAATGGAACAACATATTTTCAGACGCGGGTCGGGGGCCAAATACAGATAATTAACCCATTCTGACCTGAGATCAGATTCATACGAGGTTTCCACTGGACACACACTGGTCTGATGAACCCATTCTGACCTGAGATCAGATTCTAAAAATGTCAGTCGCTCTTCAATTTTTCAAAAATAGCAGACCTACAAGCTCGTATCGCGCCACTCAGTGGCGCGATATGAGCTTGTAGATCTGCTATTTTTCAATAGATAAAGCATAACATGATGCCAACACCAAAATGGGTTCCCGTTCAGAATGGGTTAATGGGTTCCTTGACATGAAATAGTTTGAGAACCACTGACATAGAAACGGGATTTAGTGGGGCCTAATTTGGGTTAATGAATAAAACAAAAGAAACACGAAACTTTCTATTGTAGATTTTCTTTGCAACTTTGTCTGATTGTTCACACGTGGAGCTGAGCTGGAGTCACGCAATGAACAGATGAACTAACCTAGTGCTTCTCAAACGTTACGTTTACAAAGAACAGATGAACTAACCTAGTGCTTCTCAAACGTTTGGTTTACAATGAACAGATGAACTAACCTAGTGCTTCTCAAACGTTTTGTTTACAATGAACAGATGAACTAACCTAGTGCTTCTCAAACGTTTCGTTTACAAAGAACAGATGAACTAACCTAGTGCTTCTCAAACGTTTGGTTTACAAAGAACAGATGAACTAACCTAGTGCTTCTCAAACGTTTGGTTTACAATGAACAGATGAACTAACCTAGTGCTTCTCAAACGTTTCCTTTACAATGAACAGATGAACTAACCTAGTGCTTCTCAAACGTTTGGTTTACAAAGAACAGATGAACTAACCTAGTGCTTCTCAAACGTTTGGTTTACAATGAACAGATGAACTAACCTAGTGCTTCTCAAACGTTTTGTTTACAATGAACAGATGAACTAACCTAGTGCTTCTCAAACGTTTCCTTTACAATGAACAGATGAACTAACCTAGTGCTTCTCAAACGTTTTGTTTACAATGAACAGATGAACTAACCTAGTGCTTCTCAAACGTTTCCTTTACAATGAACAGATGAACTAACCTAGTGCTTCTCAAACGTTTGGTTTACATTGAACAGATGAACTAACCTAGTGCTTCTCAAACGTTTGGTTTACAATGAACAGATGAACTAACCTAGTGCTTCTCAAACGTTTCGTTTACAAAGAACAGATGAACTAACCTAGTGCTTCTCAAACGTTTGGTTTACAATGAACAGATGAACTAACCTAGTGCTTCTCAAACGTTTCCTTTACAATGAACAGATGAACTAACCTAGTGCTTCTCAAACGTTTCCTTTACAATGAACAGATGAACTAACCTAGTGCTTCTCAAACGTTTCGTTTACAAAGAACAGATTAACTAACCTAGTGCTTCTCAAACGTTTGGTTTACAAAGAACAGATTAACTAACCTAGTGCTTCTCAAACGTTTCCTTTACAATGAACAGATGAACTAACCTAGTGCTTCTCAAACGTTTCCTTTACAATGAACAGATGAACTAACCTAGTGCTTCTCAAACGTTTCGTTTACAAAGAACAGATGAACTAACCTAGTGCTTCTCAAACGTTTGGTTTACAATGAACAGATGAACTAACCTAGTGCTTCTCAAACGTTTCCTTTACAATGAACAGATGAACTAACCTATTGCTTCTCAAACGTTTGGTTTACAAAGAACAGATGAACTAACCTAGTGCTTCTCAAACGTTTGGTTTACAAAGAACAGATGAACTAACCTAGTGCTTCTCAAACGTTTTGTTTACATTGAACAGATGAACTAACCTAGTGCTTCTCAAACGTTACGTTTACAATGAACAGATGAACTAACCTAGTGCTTCTCAAACGTTACGTTTACAATGAACAGATGAACTAACCTAGTGCTTCTCAAACGTTTGGTTTACAATGAACAGATGAACTAACCTAGTGCTTCTCAAACGTTACGTTTACATTGAACAGATGAACTAACCTAGTGCTTCTCAAACGTTTGGTTTACAATGAACAGATGAACTAACCTAGTGCTTCTCAAACGTTACGTTTACAATGAACAGATGAACTAACCTAGTGCTTCTCAAACGTTACGTTTACAATGAACAGATGAACTAACCTAGTGCTTCTCAAACGTTTGGTTTACAATGAACAGATGAACTAACCTAGTGCTTCTCAAACGTTTTGTTTACATTGAACAGATGAACTAACCTAGTGCTTCTCAAACGTTACGTTTACAATGAACAGATGAACTAACCTAGTGCTTCTCAAACGTTTGGTTTACAAAGAACAGATGAACTAACCTAGTGCTTCTCAAACGTTTTGTTTACATTGAACAGATGAACTAACCTAGTGCTTCTCAAACGTTTTGTTTACATTGAACAGATGAACTAACCTAGTGCTTCTCAAACGTTACGTTTACAATGAACAGATGAACTAACCTAGTGCTTCTCAAACGTTTTGTTTACATTGAACAGATGAACTAACCTAGTGCTTCTCAAACGTTTGGTTTACAATGAACAGATGAACTAACCTAGTGCTTCTCAAACGTTTCGTTTACAATGAACAGATGAACTAACCTAGTGCTTCTCAAACGTTTGGTTTACAATGAACAGATGAACTAACCTAGTGCTTCTCAAACGTTTGGTTTACAATGAACAGATGAACTAACCTAGTGCTTCTCAAACGTTTCGTTTACAATGAACAGATGAACTAACCTAGTGCTTCTCAAACGTTTCGTTTACAATGAACAGATGAACTAACCTAGTGCTTCTCAAACGTTTGGTTTACAAAGAACAGATGAACTAACCTAGTGCTTCTCAAACGTTTCGTTTACAATGAACAGATGAACTAACCTAGTGCTTCTCAAACGTTTCGTTTACAATGAACAGATGAACTAACCTAGTGCTTCTCAAACGTTTGGTTTACAAAGAACAGATGAACTAACCTAGTGCTTCTCAAACGTTTCGTTTACAATGAACAGATGAACTAACCTAGTGCTTCTCAAACGTTTCGTTTCCAAGGCTTATTCATAGCTACAAAATACCAAACTACAAACTCGTAGGTTTTCCGTTCGTTTTGTCCACTATTTTGGAAAGAAATGTGACTATGGGTCACAACGGCTAATGGAACAGATCCATTGATTATAGGCTACGCTATGGTTTACGTTATGCTTTACGGTATGCTTTACGGTATGCTTTTGTGTTCTGTTGCTTTCACCTACAACAATATGAATAAAACATGCTGTGCAGACTAAATTATACTAACTACATTTTAAGTGAAGTTACTGATGTATATTTTCTAGAGTCGTTGCATTAAAAAGGTGTATTGACATTCAATTCTGATTTGATATACTGTATCAGGGCTCCAGCGTGCAACTTAATAGGTCACATAATTATGCTACTTAATTTCTTCCACGACTTGCAGGAAGGATGAGTGTAGGAAAACCATGCCGCGGTGCTCGACTGCTCGCCCGTTCCATTGATTCAAACGTCGGTCGTTGGCCTGACGCCCAGTGTTGTCCCTGAACCATATCGAATACCCACCAACGGCATTAAGCCATTCTGACCTGAGATCAGATTCATACGAGATTTCCGCCGGACACATGCTGGTCTGATTAAACCCATTCTGACCTGAGATCAGATTCTAAAAAAAAATCAGTATATTCAGAAATATTTCACTGGAGCGCGCAGCGCGAAATGTAACTGCATGCAGTCATCTACGCAGACGGCATGCAGACATCCACGCAGACGGCATGCAGTCATCCACGCAGACAGCCGACTCCCGACCCAAACACTGAGTGAGGAGGTAAACTTGTTGTTGTTTGATTAAACATATAATGTGCCTCGAAAAATAGCTTCCAATAGCTTGTTGTTTCCGCGTGGAGGAGGTTACAGTATGCCTACTGTATGTGTCCAGACATCTCCCTCCACAGTGAGTGAAGCGCACTCAGAGATGGGCAAAATACATTGAAAATGTATTTTGGTACAAAATACAAATACTGGGTCAAAAAATGTATCTAAATACAAAATACATCTTCCATCCCAGCGAAATACAAATTACAAAATACAGAAAAAGTATTTCAAATACGTATTTTAAATACATGTATTTCAAATACTGCCCATCTCTGAGCGCACTGATGCCTGATTCGTTCTCCGTCGTTCAAACGTGATCCGTGCTGAAAATAAGCTGTGTGTAAGCTCACAAAGCGGTTGCGTCCGAGACGCGCTGTGAGCTTGCAGATCTGCTATTTTCAGCACGCGGAGGTATGATATGCAGGCTCTGAGAAGTAAATAAAAGCAGCATGCAGCTTTCACACGTTGGGCCATGAAGACACTGAAACATTGCAAAAGGAGCTAAAAAAAATCTCCAAATATAAGGAATTAATTTGGATAATGGTAATGGAGATATTGTGAACGTTGTCACATTATTAAAGGACCACTTCACCACTTTTCAACCTATCTTCATATAATAGGTCCTCACTAATAATCACGAAAAAATGGCACACTTTTTTTCTACTTAGTCTGTGTCTCATAGGAGGGCTGTGGGCAGTTCAGAAACCGTCTTACAGTGACATCATCGATGGGGAATACAAGCTAATAAAAACTGCAGGCTTTCTAGTCCTGGAAAGTTGCAATGCGAAAATGGAAGCCACGATAATGAAAATCTAAACATTTTTGTAAAAAAATCTTGTTTAAAGAATAATCTGCCAAATGATGATGTCACTGGAAGACGGTTTCTAAACTGCCCACAGCCCTACTATGAGACACAGACAGAGTAGAAAGAAATCGTGCCATTTTATCATGATTATTAGTGAGGACCTAATATATGAAGATAGGTTGAAAAGTGGTGAAGTGGTCCTTTAATCCCAACGTTTTTATTAAGGTTTGGACTGCATTTCATTTTCAACACAAAACCTTAAACTGACGTTCTGTGTGTGGAATATAAGTATTGACTTTGAAGGTTGGAGTAATTGACATTGTTTTGAAGTATATAACCAGGCAGGTTAATAATTGCTGTTTTGAATATAGTGACACGTCTCATTTGCAGTATTCACCTTGTCCACACGAGGGAGACAAAAGACCAGAAATGAAATCTGTTTGTGAGCCAAGCACAGCTCTGAATCGGATGAGAACCAAAGCGATCTTTGACTTCATAAGTGCTGAATAAACACAACTGTGCCGATTGAAAGTAGTTTTTAATCGTTGTTTTTGTTTTTTAAATTACAGGCTGTGTTGATTTCATACTAAATGTTTTCATATGGGTGGTGGTGTAACATTTACACAATTAACGCTCTGTCTGATTTCATACTAAATGTTTTCATATGGGAGGTGGTGTAACATTTACACAATTAACGCTCTGTCTGATTTCATACTAAATGTTTTCATATGGGAGGTGGTGTAACATTTACACAATTAACGCTCTGTCTGATTTCATACTAAATGTTTTCATATGGGAGGTGGTGTAACATTTACACAATTAACGCTCTGTCTGATTTCATACTAAATGTTTTCATATGGGTGGTGGTGTAACATTTACACAATTAACGCTCGCACACTCTGACGTTTCAGAGTTACAGTGCTCTTCCCCAGTCTGTGTCTGTATTGTCTATATTGTGTATTGTGTGGAATCCCCCCCCCCCCCCCCCCCCCCCCCCCCAATCAGAAGCACTAAAGGTTTCCAAAGAGAGATATATCTTAGGATACTTAAGGCTGGAAGGCACGCATTTTCTTTGGGTGACTGAGGGTCGCGCTCTATATGCGCAACGGCCAATCCGCTGCCCACCAATAGTTCTCAGGTTATAAATAAAAGCAGGATACACAACACTATTTGTTTTGTTTTTCTTATTACAAATTATTTGATCGGCACAAAATATTGTGTTCGTTGTCATGATTTGTCACGATCCGAGTTGGCTTTGTCCGCGGCGTAACCGTCTTTATCTAAATACTTTTTGAAAAGCCTATGGAGAAAATGAATGGAGAATCATTTCCTGGGCCACTCGTCGTTCTGAAAGGGGGAGGGACTGCGACGCTCTATAGGTCTCTGACTCAGTACTTTGACCACCACGGACACATTAAGGTTCTATTGTTGTTGTGAAGGACTCTGGAGCCAACGTGTGCAAAGTGGGCGTCTAATCTATGGGTCCTTGATTGGTCTATTTCATCTCAACGACTCTGCTTGAATAACAAGCCTTTGTTATTTGAGTTGTGTGTACATCTCTACCCCTCCCCCACTGTATCCATGACAACCCGACGCTCACTGACGATAACATGCTAAAGGCCTTTAGTTATAATGTTGGAGATGAGAGGGATGATCGCACAAAGAGCATTAGTAGTTATTATTATGTGCATCTGTATGATCACTTGGAGTGTCTCACTTTTGTCTCATATACTTGCAGTCTCAAGTGAGACACAACCCATAAGGACAATAAAAAACACCCACAATTTTATGAAAATTATAAACGTTGTTTTAATAACCTGTCTGATATGTTTCATTTTTCATGGCAACGGTTTACAAAGCAGAAAGCACGCACATCCCAAACAAATGCAATACCAGAAGGCGAGGCGCCGGACACAAGAGACATACAAATCACACTTGTGTGAAGTGAGGGGCGCTGTATTATCATACATCATAATAATCAAATCATCATCATGGGGTACACACACACACACACACACACACACACACACACACACTAAGCTGGGCATAGATGGGGCTAGCAATCTCCGTGTTGGGCATCGCGCACAATTAATTAATAGGGCGGAGACCTCCGTTTACAATTTGTAAAACAAAATACAAAAAATAAATGCATGATAATACAATTCTTTACAAATATAATGGTGCCTGTCTGCTACATGTGGTAATGTGTTTTACAGGTCTGTGGTCTCTGTGTCACACTGTTCACATTGATAGGGTTTCTCTATTGCCCATGTGTGCAGGGCTGGTGACGCTGTAGGCCGTGATTTGTAGTAAACGCCTTTCCACACAACTCACAGTGGAACGGTCTAAAGCCTGTGTGCACGAGTCTGTGAGCTCGTAAACTGCCAGGCTGACTGAAGGACTTCCCACACTGGTCACATCCGTGGGGTTTCTCTCCCGTGTGAGTCATCCGGTGTGCTTTTAAGATGGACACAGTGGTGAAGCTTTTCCCACACTGGTCACAACTAAAAGGTCTGTGTCCTCTGTGAAATCTAAGGTGGACGTTCAGGTGGTCGTTGGTCCTGAAACTTTGGCCACACAGTTCACAGTGGTATGGCTTCTCCCCAGTGTGGATGCGCTGATGGCTCTTGAGAGCAGAACTTTGAGCAAAACCTGTCCCACATTGTTCACAACGGAAGGGTTTTTCTCCCGTGTGGATTACCTGGTGTGTTTTAAGCTGGGAATTCTGACTGAATTTTTCCCCGCACAGGTCGCAAAGGTAGGGTTTCTCTCCAGTGTGAATTATACAGTGTCTTTTAAGATGGGACATCTTTGTGAATTTGTTTCCACACTGGTCACACTCGTAGGGTTTCTCTCCAGTGTGCATTACCTGGTGTCTTTTAAGCAGGAACTTCTGAGGGAAGTTTTTTCCACACTGGTCGCAAACGTAGGATTTCTCTCCTTTGTGAATTATCCGGTGTTTTTTAAGAGAGGACATCCTTTTGAATTTGTTTCCACACTGGTCACACTCGTAGGGTTTCTCTCCAGTGTGCATTACCTGGTGTCTTTCAAGCAGGGACTTCTGAGGGAAGTTTTCTCCACACTGGTCGCAACCGTAGGGTTTCTCTCCTTTGTGAATTATCCGGTGTTTTTTAAGATGGGACATCCTTTTGAATTTGTTTCCACACAGTTCACAGTGGTATGGCTTCTCCCCTGTGTGGATGCGCTGGTGTCTTTTAAGCAGGGACTTCTGAGGGAAGTTTTTTCCACACTGGTCACAATCATAGCTGGGTTTCTCTCGAGTGTGGATTACCTGGTGTGATTTAAGTTGGGAATTTTGACTGTATTTTTTCCCGCACTGTTCGCAACTGTAGGGTTTCTCTCCGGTGTGAATTATCCGGTGTCTTTTAAGATGGGACATCTTTGTGAATTTGTTTCCACACTGGTCACACTCGTAGGGTTTCTCTCCAGTGTGAATTTTCCGGTGTGTTTTAAGATTCCCCATCTTTGTGAATTTGTTTCCACACTGGTCACACTCGTAGGGTTTCTCTCCAGTGTGCATTACCTGGTGTATTTTAAGCAGGGACTTTATAGGGAAGTTTTTTCCACACTGGTCACAGCAGTGGATCTTTGGCGGTTTGGCCACGCTTATTCTGTGTTCATTCACAGCTGAGCAGACGTAGAGATCGGACTGACGATCAGACCCTGGGTTGAAAACAAAGATGAAGGGAATATAGTTTGAGAGGTAGAAAGACTTACTTAGGCTTTGAAAATGTTTAACAATGACTAAATTAACACGCATTCCATATGCAACACTTTAGTTTATTTGACAAAATAGTGAATCATTCCATCATAATAGTTTGTCATAATGGCCAGTATATATTTCAACATGTTTTATCTACACAACTAGTGCACTAACCATGCAGTGGTGCAGTGTTGTTTCCATCGACTAAAACTAAGACAAAAAATATTTGACGACTACCTTTTTTAACTAAATTAAAACTATTCAAGAGACCATGACTAAAACCAGAATCTGCTGCCCAAAACAACACTACAGTGGTGTAAGTATTATAAAACAACACTACAGTGGTGTTATTTTTACTTAACTTCTGTGCTTAAGTACACTTTTGAGTTACTTTGAGTATTTCCAGTACTTGTATTTCTACTCCACTATTATTCCATCATAATAGTTCGTCGTATAATTCAACATGTTTTATTTATCTACACAACTAGTGACCTAACCGTGACATAATAATCCATGAGAATGCTTCATTATGACATCATGGTCATGGAAATAATAGCCTAAAGCATAAACAAAATGTGAGACGTTTACAGTTCACAAAAAAAATATTCTATATAAAAAAGGCAAGAGAAAAAGTGTAGGATTCCAAATAGAAGCCAGATTAAATCATCTTGAATACACATAACAATAAGAGAGAAGCGGACTAAAGAGAGATGAGAGACAGTCAGTAACTCACTGAGGTATTGGTGGTCTTTGGATTCCTCCCGTTCAGCGGAAGTGTCCCCGGTATCAGTGGGAGGGC
Source organism: Protomyctophum parallelum (assembly GCF_964188405.1). Lineage (NCBI taxonomy): Eukaryota > Metazoa > Chordata > Actinopteri > Myctophiformes > Myctophidae > Protomyctophum > Protomyctophum parallelum. The sequence continues at coordinate 2,198,223 of NC_139718.1, read as the reverse complement.
AGAGAGAGTTCATCTTGGCCTGAAATCTGGACTCCACAGTCAGTCAGCTCTGGTTGAAATCTGGACTCCACAGTCAGTCAGCTCTGGTTGAAATCTGGACTCCACAGTCAGTCAGCTCTGGTTGAAATCTGGACTCCACAGTCAGTCAGCTCTGGTTGAAATCTGGACTCCACAGTCAGTCAGCTCTGGTTGAAATCTGGACTCCACAGTCAGTCAGCTCTGGTTGAAATCTGGACTCCACAGTCAGTCAGCTCTGGTTGAAATCTGGACTCCACAGTCAGTCAGCTCTGGTTGAAACGATCGGTGTCCTATGGAGGAGTTTTGTGGAGAAATGTCAACTACAAATTAAACTCCTTTATGCTAGTGAGCCTGAGGTAGGACAATGAACCGCTTGGAATGATTGGCCAAAGAGGAGACAATAGAACCATCGGTCCACCAATCACAACCTAGCATTCTCCTTCATTCTTCACTCTGCTCTATTGTTTTGTATTGAGTAATATACAAATAAGTGTTTGGCAGTAACTAGTTACTAGTAATATTATTAGTAACGAGTAGTGTGAAGTTTTACTCTGCCAAAATAGTATTACTTTGTAAAAAAAATGTTTAGCATATATTACATATAACTTTTTTGTTTTGTTGTCTGTTGTCTTGAAAACATTTAATTTAAAAGGTTGAGAGATTACTGCTTTATTTTATAGCCTTTATGGCTGATTGGTGACTCGTCTTCTTAATATTATTATTCAAAACAATTGGATTCCGTTCTAAAAGAAGCTGACTAAACAGATTGTGTTGTACATCCCTTTTTTGTGGGTGGGGGGCACAAAAGTAATATGTAATATTATATGACATTAGTCTTGATTCCAAGTCATGAGTAATAAAATATAACTTTTTCTAATGAGTAATAAGTAATAATTAAACATATTATTACCTGAAGTAATATTGCATAACACTAGTTGTAACTAAAAGTATGTTTTACTTAAGTAAATAATGGTTTATAGCCTGTGTGCACGAGGCTGTGAGCGTGTAAACGGCTGACTGAAGGACTTCCCACACCGGTCACATCCGTGGGGTTTCTCTCCTGTATCTACAATGGTATAATGTATGTCTCCACAGTGAGGCTGAAAAATGTAGCCTCCCAGCCTACTACTATAGCCTACTAGCCTACTGGTATAGGCAGAAGAATGTCAATCAGAATAACCTGTTCCTCCCTATGCACTGGCCCTATAGAGCGTTGCAGTCCCCCTTTCAGAACGACGAGTGGCCCAGGAAATGATTCTCCATTCATTTTCTCCATAGGCTTTTCAAAAAGTATTTATATAAAGACGGTTACGCCGCGCACAAAGCCAACTCGGATCGTGACAAATCATGACAACGAACACAATATTTTGTGACGATCAAATAATTTGAAAGAAGAAAATAAAAGCAGGATACACAACACTATTTGTTTTGTTTTTCATCTTACAAATTATTTGATCGGCACAAAATATTGTGTCCGTTGTCATGATTTGTCACGATCCGAGTTGGCTTTGTGCGCGGCGTAACCGTCTTTATATAAATACTTTTTGAAAAGCCTATGGAGAAAATTAATGGAGAATCATTTCCTGGGCCACTCGTCGTTCTGAAAGGGGGAGGGACTGCGACGCTCTATAGGTCTCTGACTCAGTACTTTAACCACCACGGACACATTAAGGTTCTATTGTTGTTGTGAAGGACTCTGGAGCCAACGTGTGCAAAGTGGGCGTCTAATCTATGGGTCCTTGATTGGTCTGTTTCATCTCAACGACTCTGCTTGAATAACAAGCCCTTGTTATTTGAGTTGTGTGTCCATCTCTACCCCTCCCCCACTGTACCCATGACAACCCGACGCTCAATGACGATAACATGCTAAAGGCCTTGTAGCGGACCCAGCTGGCAATAAGGAGTTGGAGATCGACTGATGAATTTTACCATTTTATTGTAAACTGTCACCGTGAAAACTGAAAGAAAAACATATAATACATACAAAGATCAATAAACATCGCATTAATAACGTCACATATCAGTACATCATATATAAGCAGTTTCATATATTAAAGTAAATCATATTCATGCATTGGCATTGCACATCTTCCATATATACACTACACAGCCTACATTTCTAATAATCTACACAAAGCATCTAGAATCATAAACCACCAGCCCAACATAACACATTACACAATAGATCAAGACCATAAAACTCAATATAACATTTATAATAAACTTCTAGGGAATTCAACAACAGTACGGACAAACAGTACAGAGTAGACATCCAAACAAAATACCTTTTTCCCCCTTCCAGCTAGGCGCTAAATCATTGAGATATAATATGATCTCTCGAGGTCCATTCTTGTGTTCTCTGAAAGTTACCTGTCCATGGGGATCGCACCAGACATTTCTAGTTTGTCATGCGATTCCCAATGCCGTCCGTCCATGCCAAACAATTCCTCCCCTGCACATGCTAAGCTGGATTTAAATAGCCCTCTCTAATGACAGCCGGAAGGAGCTGGCTGGCGCTTCCGGCCATACCCTTCAAAATAAAGTTCAGCCTTCTCGGGGTCCGTTACAGCCTTTAGTTATAATGTTGGAGATGAGAGGGATGATCGCACAAAGAGCATTAGTAGTTATTATTGTGTGCATCTGTATGATCACTTGGAGTGTCTCACTTTTGTCTCATATACTTGCAGTCTCAAGTGAGACACAACCCATAAGGACAATAAAAAACACCCACAATTTTATGAAAATTATAAACGTTGTTTTAATAACCTGTCTGATATGTTTCATTTTTCATGGCAACGGTTTACAAAGCAGAAAGCTGCACGCACATCCCAAACAAATGCAATACCAGAAGGCGAGGCGCCGGACACAAGAGACATACAAATCACACTTGTGTGAAGTGAGGGGCGCTGTATTATCATACATCATAATAATCTAATCAAATCAAATCATCATCATGGGGTACACACACACACACACACACTAAGCTGGGCATAGATGGGGCTAGCAATCTCCGTGTTGGGCATTGCGCACAATTAATTAATAGGGCGGAGACCTCCGTTCCGGGCCCTCAAGGTGTTAACACCCAGGCTCTTCCTCAGATTTTGATTCATACAATTTGTAAAACAAAATACAAAAAATAAATGCATGATAATACAATTCTTTACAAATATAATGGTGCCTGTCTGCTACACGTGGTAATGTGTTGTACAGGTCTGTGGTCTCTGTGTCACACTGTTCACATTGATAGGGTTTCTCTATTGCCCATGTGTGCAGGGCTGGTGACGCTGTAGGCCGTGATTTGTAGTAAACGCCTTTCCACACAACTCACAGTGGAACGGTCTAAAGCCTGTGTGCACGAGGCTGTGAGCTTGTAAACTGCCAGGCTGACTGAAGGACTTCCCACACTGGTCACATCTGTGGGGTTTCTCTCCCGTGTGAGTCATCCGGTGTGCTTTTAAGATGGACACAGTGGTGAAGCTTTTCCCACACTGGTCACAACTAAAAGGTCTGTGTCCTCTGTGAAATCTAAGGTGGACGTTCAGGTGGTCGTTGGTCCTGAAACTTTGGCCACACAGTTCACAGTGGTATGGCTTCTCCCCGGTGTGGATGCGCTGATGGATCTTGAGAGCAGAACTTTGAGCAAAACCTGTCCCACATTGTTCACAACGGAAGGGTTTTTCTCCTGTGTGTTTTACCTGGTGTGATTTAAGCACGGAATTCTGACTGAATTTTTTTCCACACTGGTCGCAAAGGTAGGGTTTCTCTCCAGTGTGAATTATACGGTGTCTTTTAAGATGGGACATCCTTGCAAATTTGTTTCCACACTGGTCACACTCATAGGGTTTCTCTCCAGTGTGCATTACGTAGTGTTTTTTAAGCAGGGACTTCGTAGGGAAGTTTTTTCCACACTGGTCACAGCAGTGGATCTTTGGTGGTTCGGCCACGCTTATTCTGTGTTCATTCACAGCTGAGCAGACGTAGAGATCGGACTGACGATCAGACCCTGGGTTGAAAACAAAGATGAAGGGAATATAGTTTGAGAGGTAGAAAGACTTACTTAGGCTTTGAAAATGTTTAATGACTAAATTAACACGCATTCCATATGCAATACTTTAGTTTATTTGACAAAATAGTGAATCATTCCATCATAATAGTTTGTCATAATGGCCAGTATATATTTCAACATGTTTTATCTACACAACTAGTGCACTAACCATGCAGTGGTGCAGTGTTGTTTCCATCGAAACTAAAGCTATGATGACTAAAACTACGACTAAATATAATGACAATATCGTCAAAACTAGACGGAAATGTTAGGAAGGGACTATAGTGGACAAGAGATCCAGTATAAGTCATTTTACAATTAGTTGCATGCTGAAAATAGCAGATCTACAAGCTCACAACGCGTCGCAGCGCGTTGTGGGCTTGTAGATCAGCTCTTTTCAGCAAGTGAAACAAACTGTCATTACGACGGCATCAAGGCCCGCCAAAACACATTAATTTTGTTCGACTAAAATCAACTGTAGATTTAGTTGACTAAAATCTTATGTTTTTTAACTAAATTAAAACTATTCAAGAGACCATGACTAAAACTAAAACCAGAATCTGCTGCCCAAAACAACACTACAGTGGTGTAAGTATTATAAAACAACACTACAGTGGTGTTATTTTTACTTAACGTCTGTGCTTAAGTACACTTTTGAGTTACTTTGAGTATTTCCAGTACTTGTATTTGTACTCCAGTATTATTCCATCATAATAGTTTGTCGTATAATTCAACATGTTTTATTTATCTACACAACTAGTGACCTAACCGTGACATAATAATCCATGAGAATGCTTCATTATGACATCATGGTCATGGAAATAATAGCCTAAAGCATAAACAAAATGTGAGACGTTTACAGTTCACTAAAAATGTACAACTATTCTATATAAAAAAGGCCAGAGAAAAAGTGTAGGATTCCAAACGGAAGCCAGATTAAATCATCTTGAATACACATAACAATAAGAGAGAAGCGGACTAAAGAGAGATGAGAGACAGTCAGTAACTCACTGAGGTATTGGTGGTCTTTGGATTCCTCCCGTTCAGCGGAAGTGTCCCCGGTATCAGTGGGAGGGCAGAGAGAGTTCATCTTGGCCTGAAATCTGGACTCCACAGTCAGTCAGCTCTGGTTGAAATCTGGACTCCACAGCCAGTCAGCTCTGATTGAAATCTGGACTCCACAGTCAGTCAGCTCTGGTTGAAATCTGGACTCCACAGTCAGTCAGCTCTGGTTGAAACGATCGGTGTCCTGGAGGAGTTTTGTGGAGAAATGTCAACTACAAATTAAACTCCTTTATGCTAGTGAGCCTGAGGTACTTTGACTCAAATACACCAGAGTAAGGCTAAGTGTGGACACTGGACAAGGATGGACACATGCACACCGAACAGACGAACAGTCTGGTGAGATGTAGGAGAACCCTAGGCATGAGGCAAACCATAGTCCTATAGAGACCTCAGTGCCTGCAGTCCCCCAAGAACACACAAGGCCGAGGGAGCCTCCTGTTGGTTCAGGCATGACAGAAAGGACAGTGGGTGGGTCTGTGGGGGGTTCCCTGGGCGAGGTGGTCGCTGGGGTGTGGTCAGCACTGGTTTGCTGCACCTGGCCAGCAGGTCACTGCGTTCCCTGTTGGCCGGGTGTGGCCAATGCTATAGCTGGTTTCACCTCGGTGATGGCTGTGCCCGGGGCGCCCCTCCACAGATTTGTCTATGGGGCCTGGAGGAGAGGGGCAGTGACTTGGCCAAATCACTGCTGACCCGCCAACTGGAGAGTGTAGTTGTTGAGGGTTGAAACACTCTAAGTTGTTTGGAGACCACCTGATGACCTCTCTTCCAGGCCAAGGCTTCATCCATTAGAAATGGATTGTAATCACATCGTTGATGTATTTACAAACGGTAACCTTCAGGGCTGGAATGTAGAGTAGGCCTAGTTGTAGCTGTTCTAGCTGGTTCTGATGGTGCTGAGCCCCTACTAGCCTGCTCTAAGGGTCAAGTGTTCCGAACCCAATTGCTGTCTACTATGCTAAAGTGACACAGATACATTCCTGGTCTTAATGGGTTAAATGGGGGGAAACTTCGACCGAGAGAAACGTTTATCTCTTTTTGCAAGTGTTGCTGTTTGTAGAGATGTGAAGTGTGTGTTGTGTTCTAATCATTTGAATGTTAATTAAAACATTTTGAATTACAGAATGTTGTCTTTGATTCTGTTCAGACTTACTTTCAAGTGTTTAGGAAAAAAATGTGCTTAATGACCAATTCCCATGATTCTGTTACTACTCTGACATTAGTTCTGGAATGTGTGGTTGTCAAGCTAGCTGTCAGTGTTCTAACTGTTAAAACAAGTGTTTTAAAGTGAAACGAATAAGTGGTTCACTTTACCACATAGATTTTTCTGCTCTGTCTCACTTTATCCCAGCCCTGGGGTAAAGTCAGGGACACCTGACCACTTTTTTAAAAACAATCATATTTTCACTGCCCTTTGTCTTGGATTCATTCTAATCATTTCCATTTTTAGGAAACATCCCAAATGAATATGTTAATTTGACTGATATATAATTTTAGCTCTCCTACAGGGGAGCAAATGTAAAAAGTGTCTCACATTACCCCCGTCTCCCCCTTCTGTAATTCTGCAAACTGTTAATCTCTCTCTCTCTCTCTCTCTCTCTCTCTCTCTCTCAACATTCATGAGAAACTAGAAACTAGACAGCACTATATTAATTAAAGCTTACCTCGACCAACGACGCGGACACAAACATGAAGCGGCGCCAGACAGCTTAAACAGACGCCGGGAGTGGGCAACCTGGGTAATACGCAGCCTCCCCCTATGCCTGACTAGCTACGTTATATGCTGAGCTGAGGGGGTGGTGCTATGAAACGTATTGGTTCAGTCCCACTGATTACTTATTGATTATTTAGGACATGTACTGAGGATGCCAGGATGGAACAGATGGCTATAGGACATGTTCTGAGGATGGAACAGATGGCTATAGGACATGGAAAACCTGGGAGGCCCTTATTGTTGACATGTAAATGTTTGACAACTGCTTTAAAGAAACTGGACTGAGCTTTGCTTTTATTATACCTGTATCAACTTAACATCAGGTGAATGAACAATTAAATAAATTAAAAATAAATGAAATAACATTACATTACAACAACCTTACCGAGTTCACATAAGTTTACATTTTGCTTCTCTTATTGCACTATGGCTTAGAGTGGTCATCTGATTGTGTGTGTGTGTGTGTGTGTGTGTGTGTGTGTGTGTGTGTGTGTGTGTGTGTGTGTGTGTGTGTGTGTGTGTGTGTGTGTGTGTGTGTGTGTGTGTGTGTGTGTGTGTGTGTGTGTGTGTGTGTGTGTGTGTGTGTGTGTGTGTGTGTGTACGTGCGTGCGCGCACATAGCATTTCGCACACGCAAACATTGTGTGCCAGCCAGGCTACAGCGGTATCTTGTCATCGGTTGCACCGCACCGTCTGCACGACGCACGAACATACAGGATGTCAGTTGAGTTCTGCTCTAGTTCCTCATTGTGACAAACTGTAGAAGCCGAAGCCGGGAGAACTAAAGCACAGAACGGCACGGAACTAGATCACATCCGGGGTTGGTTTATTGATCGCGGCACAGATGGCGATCAATATGACGCAGTGCGTCTCATTCTCATTCATGTCAGCCTATCTACAGAATATGAGCAGCTGTTAAAAGCCGCACAATGCGCAGTAGATGCTACTTTACTGCTCACATTCTGTTTGAACACTTCGGGCGCTGCATGGCTGCTGCTGCTGTGGCGAGAGAGAGAGAGAGAGAGAGAGAGAGAGAGAGAGAGAGAGAGAGAGAGAGAGAGAGAGAGAGAGAGATTGTTTTTTATTGATTGATTGAAATATGTATTAACAGTTTGCAGAATTGCACTCAGCCAAATGAGCTAGATCACATCCGGGGTTGGTTTATTTTATTCTAAGCAGTAGATTAATTTACTGCTCACATTCTGTTTGAACACTTCGGGCGCTGCATGGCTGCTGCTGCTGCTGTGGCGCACACTAACTTTAACAACAAAACCGGGTAAGTCCGAGTCAATTGTGTGTGTGTGTGTGTGTGTGTGTGTGTGTGTGTGTGAGAGAGAGAGAGAGAGAGAGAGAGAGAGAGAGAGTTTGATTGTTTTGATTGATTGATTGAAATATTTATTAACAGTTTGCAGAATTACAGTAGGGGGAGACGGGGGTAATGTGAGACAGAGCATTTGTTTTTCCTCAATCACCAACAGCAACTTCTCTCATTTAAATTCACTTGATGCTAGTGAACTCAGTCTTGGATCAAAGCTATATCATCATAGATAAAGTATTTAATTTTTTATCGAGTCTTACTTTTGCTTTCGTATCTCTGATATTGATGATTATTTGCTGACCTTTTCTTTCGTATCTATTACACTAATGTGGTGTAATTAATTAGTCATCAAAGACTCAGTCTCACTCAGTACTGGAGAGGATGTTATCATCTGGAACAGGGCTGGGCAACTTTGACGATGGAGAGGGCCACTATATTTCCACACTCACTCCAGAGGGCCATATATGGTAACAAGAATACTCGCCGAATTTAGCGATTTGGCGAGTTCACTTGAGGATTCGCCGAAACGTTACGAAACCTCGCCGAAACGTGGCGAAAACTCGCCGCGGGGGCGACGCTCCTTCACATTCTGGCGAGTGTTCGTCACGTTTCTGGGCACTTTTAGCAGCTTTCTGTTGCAAGTTTCCGCAGGCTGATCTACAAGCTCACAACGAGCTCACGTTTCGGGGCACTTTCACCAGCTGGAGCTGCAAGTGTCTGATCTACAACGTGTCCGGACGCGACGCGTTGTGAGCTTGTATATAAATAATATAACTCTCGCTATTTTTCGTGGCACAACAACTAGTTCCCTCAGTGTTTGTGTTTTCTTCACTTTCCGGGGCACTTTCAGCAGCTGCAGCCTCTGCTAGCTACTGTGCTAACGATGTGCATCCAAAAACAAAACAAACCAGGGTTGCCCCATATCGTGGATGTGAGAGTGAAACAAGCAACCAGGTCCCCTATATATCGTCCACTAAACAATGTGCTTATTTATATTATGTTGGCTATTTGAGAATAGACGATCTACAAGCTCACAAGCGTTCTACCATTATTTACAAGTATGTATTTTAAGCAATCCAATGCCTTATTTAATGAACCATTTTAATTAAATATTTGAAATTACCCACTTGGAATAAAGAAATCAGATAATTGGCTGATCCTTGAGCTTGTAGCTCAGGCATTTTAAACCTTTTACCTGAATTGTTCACATTTGAGTTAGTCTTTTAAATGATTAAAGTAAATCATTTCGAGAGTGTACAGTACAAACTATCATTTAGCCCATAACCCACTTTGGAAACTACTTTCCATTTGATTTAAGCTGTAGAGAAGGAACGTAAATATAATATTGCTGTGGTTATGATGAAATACATTTTTTATATCATTAAACTCTGAGAGTGTACAGTACAGGGCTAAATGATAGTTTGTGACACTCATGTTTTGCTTTGTTGGCAACTTGGTCATAGAATATTGCCTGATTGCCTAATTTGTTTACTTAGATGAAAGAATTGTAATTTCTCACATGCTAATATCTCATTAGCAGTAGCCATCATCATCATCATCGTTGTTAGCTTTGCTATTCAGATGTAATTCAGTCAGGAAGTTCAGAACGTTACAACAACAACAACAACAACAGGACTTAGGTCCGACTTAGCATACCAAGTGATCAATATTGCATTCGAGGCTACGCCCAGCAGGCTGATCTACCCACAACGTGCCTGAATGCCAGAATGCCTGACCGCTCACGAACACATTAAGAATAAATCAGGCATCTCGTTAGGCATCGTCAGGCATTCTGTACTGTTGTAGTAGGCTAGCTGAATGAATGAATAGCTAGCCTACTACAACAGCATGAATAGGCTATGACTAACGAGAAATAAAACCACGTATTTTTATACAAATGGAAGTGTACACTACACTACTTGCTTTCCCCTTCATGACAGCAGCAAGACAGTGCTTGCATGCGAGGCGCACGCATGGCTCGCAATCATAGCTGTGTGTGAGGAGATGATCACAGTCACAGATTTTGCCTGTTATTTATATATTGATCGCGTCTGTGTCTGTGACATTGCGCAGCAGTGCACACACACGAGAGAGAAAGAGACGTAGAGAGAGAGAGGTGCTGCATGTTAAAAAAATAAATTGGCTACTCTCATCGTTGTGTTCTGCATGGGTCGCAAACTTCTCTTTACATCGCAGCTGGTCAGCGTGCATGATCATCATGCAGCAGCTAGATGCGCGCTCCAGTGGCGAGATCACTTCCCCTTTCGGCGACTCTTCGTCACTTTCCGGGTCGAGTTCTCAGACAGAACTCGACCCGGAAAGTGACGAGGAGTCGCCGAAAGGGGAAGTGATCTCGCCAAAGATGAAGAAGACTCGGCGAGGCGAGTCTTCCAGTATTCCCATATATTACTGTCGTAGCAAAAATAGCCGATCTACAAGCTCAAAACGCGTCGCGCTGCGACACATTTTGAGCTTGTAGATTGGCTATTTTTGCTATATGATTTTTTTCCTTCTATTTTTGAGTTTGAATCCTGAAACTTAACATTTTTATGTCATTTCAAATGCCTTTAATTATACGTGTGTTGAGCAATGAGCTACTAATTTAGACTGAAGTAATTAAAGCAGGTCATGTTTGCATGTTGTGGAATTGTAAACAGCTGGAACGAACATTATATCAGTGTTCTGATGTTAACCTGAGGGCCACATTATAAGTGAAGTTGCCCACCCCTGATCTGGAATATAGAATTATTTAAAAAATTGATCTTGTTTTGTGATTTGGCCAATTATTATTCCCACATACTTCATGACCTCACCACTGCTTCTGGAGATTAATTAAAGGGATAGTTCAGAATTTTTTTAACTTGAGTTGTATGAAATAATACCATTAATATAGTGGTTACAACTGTATTCATTGAATGCCCGAGTCCCGTGGGGGGAGTTCTGCTCTGTTTTTGGTGAAATATTAAAGGACCACTTCACCACTTTTCAACCTATCTTCATATAAATAGCTCCTCACTAATAATCATGATAAAATGGCACGATTTCTTCCTACTCAGTCTGTCTCATAGGAGACACAGACACAGTCATCATTAGGCAGATCATTTTTTAAACAAGATTTTTTTTTAAACAAAAATGTTTAGATTTTCATTATCGTGAGAACGATGGCTTCCATTTTCGCATTGCAACTTTTCAGGACTAGAAAGCCTGATTATTAGTGAGGACCTATTATATGAAGATGGGTTGAAAAGTGGTGAAGTGGTCCTTTAAGTAGTTCCGGTCATTTTGTGGGGGTCACTGGGGTGACTCATTAAAAGTAAATTAATTCACAAAACTCATGTCATTTGTATTGTTGACCTATTTCTAAAATATTAGCCAACTTTTGTTCATGTTTAACCCTTAGAGTATATATGAATAGAGAAGGCACCCCCAGAGGAAACCCTGAGGCCAAATGGACATAGTGGCCGATTGAAGGTATTGCAGCCTGGCCCCAAACACATGAACGCGCTGTCCGTTGACTACACGTTCACGACGGACGACGCTCGTGCGCGTTCAACGGCAGCGCGTTCATGTGTTTGGGGCCACTCACCATTGCAATCCGTCCCAGAATGCACTCTGTTCCTACCAGGAAGGAGGAGTGAAATCACCTCATGCGCTTTTGAGCAACTTAATGCAAGTGGATGGGAGGAGAACTCGGGTGTCTTCTCTATTCATATATACTCTAAGGTTTAACCCCTCTATCACACAGAACTATGTTTTTTGTGTCCACATCACTACGCCCAAAATTGTTCCATGTGACAGAGGGGTCAAAGTTGAACAAAAGTGACGCTAATATTTTAGAAATAGGTCAACAATACAAATGTTAGTTTTGTGAATGAACAGGAATGTGCCCAGGGTGCCGGCCCGGTTCCGGCGAGCCGCCCCGTGTCCGAAACGCTTGAGAAATGACAGAGTTACCGTGTGGGGTTCCCCAGGGGGTCCCTCTACTGTACCCTCTACTGTACTGATACACCTGAAATCATCATATATACAGGGGGTCCCTGTACTGTACTGTACTGTACTGTACTGTACTGTACTGTACTGTACTGTACTGTACTGTACTGTACTGTACTGTACTGTACTGTACTGTACTGTACTGTACTGTACTGTTACACCTGAAATCATCATACTGTATATACTGTTAGGCAGGCTGCACAACAGTGACACGCATTTGGTTGGTTTTGAAAACCAACCAAATGTTATTTTCGTGCTCGGACCCAGCCAGCCAGCCAGGCACACACAAAGCTACTTAATGAAGTCGTTGCACCAGATAAAGATCAAGGGAGAAAATAGACCTTTTTACAGTACAGTATTATGTTCAATCAATTATTCCATCAAAACAAACGGCATAAGGGTCTCATACACATTTCAAACAAACATTCTGTGTTCCGGTCCGTCTTGTGTTTCATTGCCACCATGATGAGGTTCCCGGTTCGATCCCAGGCTCCCGGAGAGTTAGTGTCGAAGTGTCCTTGAGCAAGACTCTGAACTCCTAGTCCTGATTGCTCCCGATGAGCAGGTTGGTGCCTTGCATGGTTTCCCCCGCCATCGGTGTCTGAATGTGTGTGAAATGATCTACCGGTAACAAGGAGTTTGTAGTTGACATTTCTCCACAAAACTCCTCCATAGGACACCAATCGTTTCAACCAGAGCTGACTGACTGTGGAGTCCAGATTTCAACCAGAGCTGACTGACTGTGGAGTCCAGATTTCAACCAGAGCTGACTGACTGTGGAGTCCAGATTTCAACCAGAGCTGACTGACTGTGGAGTCCAGATTTCAACCAGAGCTGACTGACTGTGGAGTCCAGATTTCAGGCCAAGATGAACTCTCTCTGCCCTCCCACTGATACCAGGGACACTTCTGCTGAACGGGAGGAATCCAAAGACCACCAATACCTCAGTGAGTTACTGACTGTCTCTCATCTCTCTTTAGTCCGCTTCTCTCTTATTGTTATGTGTATTCAAGATGATTTAATCTGGCTTCTATTTGGAATCCTACACTTTTTCTCTCGCCTTTTTTATATAGAATTAGTTGTAATTTTTTAGTGAACTGTAAACGTCTCACATTTTGTTTATGCTTTGACCTCATGACCTCATGGTCATTACTTCCATTACCATGATGTCATAATTAAGCATTCTCATGGATTATTATCAACTAACAAACTATTATGATGGAATGATTCACTATTTTGTCAAATAAACTAAAGTATTGCATATGGAATGCGTGTTAATTTAGTCATTAAACATTTTCAAAGCCTAAGTAAGTCTTTCTACCTCTCAAACTATATTCCCTTCATCTTTGTTTTCAACCCAGGGTCTGATCGTCAGTCAGATCTCTACGTCTGCTCAGCTGTGAATGAACACAGAATAAGCGTGGCCAAACCGCCAAAGATCCACTGCTGTGACCAGTGTGGAAAAAACTTCAAAAGGATGTCCCATCTTAAAACACACCGGAGAATTCACACCGGAGAGAAACCCTACCTTTGCGACCAGTGTGGAAAAAATTTCTCCCAGAATGGCCAGCTTAAATCACACCAGGTAATCCACACTGGAGAAAAACCCTTCCGTTGTGAACAATGTGGGACAGGTTTTGCTCAAAGTTCTGCTCTCAAGGTCCATCAGCGCATCCACACCGGGGAGAAGCCATACCACTGTGAACTCTGTGGCCAAAGTTTCAGGACCAGCGACCACCTGAACGTCCACCTTAGATTTCACAGAGGACACAGACCTTTTATTTGTGACCAGTGTGGGAAAAGCTTCACCACTGTGTCCATCTTAAAAGCACACCGGATGACTCACACGGGAGAGAAACCCCACGTATGTGACCAGTGTGGGAAGTCCTTCAGTCAGCCTAGCAGTTTACAAGCTCACAGCCTCGTGCACACAGGCTTTAGACCGTTCCACTGTGAGTTGTGTGGAAAGGCGTTTACTACAAATCACGGCCTACAGCGTCACCAGCCCTGCACACATGGGCAATAGAGAAACCCTATCAATGTGAACAGTGTGACACAGAGACCACAGACCTGTACAACACATTACCACGTGTAGCAGACAGGCACCATTATATTTGTAAAGAATTGTATTATCATGCATTTATTTTTTGTATTTTGTTTTACAAATTGTATGAATCAAAATCTGAGGAAAACCTTGAGGGCCCGGAACGGAGGTCTCCGCCCTATTAATTAATTGTACGCGATGTCCAACACGGAGATTGCTAGCCCCATCTATGCCCAGCTTAGTGTGTGTGTGTGTACCCCATGATGATGATTTGATTAGATTATTATGATGTATGATAATACAGCGCCCCTCACTTCACACAAGTGTGATTTGTATGTCTCTTGTGTCCGGCGCCTCGCCTTCTGGTATTGCATTTGTTTGGGATGTGCGTGCTTTCTGCTTTGTAAACCGTTGCCATGAAAACTGAAACATGTCATACAGGTTATTAAAACAACGTTTATAATTTTCATAAAATTATTATTATTATTTTTAAACCTTGAAGCTGATCATTTGTGCCACTGTGCAATTCAATTCCTCCAGTAAGATCTTGGAATACATTAATATGAATGAAAGAGCAATTTCACTATTTTTAGATACAAGTTATCCATTCGTTTGTCACTATATATTTTCCTACTTTGTGTTGTGCTGCGTGTGCATGCTTGTGTGTGTGCACGACTGCACGTGCGTGCGTGTGAATGTGTGTGTGTGTGTGTGTGTGTGTGTGTGTGTGTGTACACACTGTAATGGTAAAGCTTCAACCCTCACATCCTCTCATCATTTGAGGTCGCTGGATGTGATCCCAGCAGTTTAAACAAAACACAGACGTCTCCATATCCAAGTGTGTGTGTGTGTGTGTGTGTGTGTGTGTGTGTGTGTGTGTGTGTGTGTGTGTGTGTGTGTGTGTGTGTGCTCGCACGCCTGTAGGCTACTTGCATGTGTGTGTGTGTGTGTGTGTGTGTGTGTGTGTGTGAGAGAGAGAGAGAGAGAGAATTGTGTGTGGGGGCGGGGCGGGGGGAGATCAACTGGTTCAGAACTATAATAAATGTAAAACAGTCTCTTATGTACATCTTGTGTATACATACCCTCACCATTTTGCCACAGTGTTTCAGACACTGTGATGAAATCGTGCACCTACAGGGATTTCTGTGCCTTAAGGCCAATGGCGCCAACTGGGGAGCCAAAATGGAGTGTTTTGTATTGAGTAATATACAAATAAGTAAGTGTTGGGCAGTAACTAGTTACTATAGTAATATTATTACATTTCCCAGTAACGAGTAGTGTGAGGTTTTACTCTGCCAAAATAGTATTACTTTGTTTTTGTTTTGTTGTCTGTTGTCTTGAAAACATTTAATTTAAAAGGTCGAGAGATTACTGCTTTATTTTATAGCCTTCATGGCTGATTGGTGACTCGTCTTCTTAATATTATTATTCAAAACAATTGGATTCTGTTGAATCCGTTCTAAAAGAAGCTGACTATATAACTTTTTCTAATGAGTAATAAGTAATAATTAAACATATTATTATCTGAAGTAATATTGCATAACACTAGTTGTAACTAAAAGTATGTTTTACTTAAGTAAATAATGGTTTATAGCCTGTGTGCACGAGGCTGTGAGCGTGTAAACGGCTGACTGAAGGACTTCCCACACCGGTCACATCCGTGGGGTTTCTCTCCTGTATCTACAATGGTATAATGTATGTCTCCACAGTGAGGCTTAAAAATGTAGCCTCCCAGCCTACTACTATAGCCTACTAGCCTACTGGTATAGGCAGAAGAATGTCAATCAGAATAACCTGTTCTGAGTGACAGTCCTCCCTATGCACTGGCCCTATAGAGCGTTGCAGTCCCTCCCCCTTTCAGAACGACGAGTGGCCCAGGAAATGATTCTCCATTCATTTTCTCCATAGGCTTTTCAAAAAGTATTTATATAAAGACGGTTACGCCGCGCACAAAGACAACTCGGATCGTGACAAATCATGACAACAAAAACAATATTTTGTGCCGATCAAATAATTTGAAAGAAGAAAATAAAAGCAGGATACACAACACTATTTGTTTTGTTTTTCTTCTTACAAATTATTTGATCGGCACAAAATATTGTGTTCGTTGTCATGATTTGTCACGATCCGAGTTGGCTTTGTGCGCGGCGTAACCGTCTTTATATAAATACTTTTTGAAAAGCCTATAGTGAAAATGAATGGAGAATCATTTCCTGGGCCACTCGTTGTTCTGAAAGGGGGAGGGACTGCAACGCTCTATAGGTCTCTGACTCAGTACTTTGACCACCACGGACACATTAAGGTTCTATTGTTGTTGTGAAGGACTCTGGAGCCAACGTGTGCAAAGTGGGCGTCTAATCTATGGGTCCTTGATTGGTCTATTTCATCTCAACGACTCTGCTTGCATAACAAGCCCTTGTTATTTGAGTTGTGTGTCCATCTCTACCCCTCCCCCACTGTATCCATGACAACCCGACGCTCAATGACGATAACATGCTAAAGGCCTTTAGTTATAATGTTGGAGATGAGAGGGATGATCGCACAAAGAGCATTAGAGGGATCATCGCACAAAGAGCATTAGTAGTTATTATTATGTGCATCTGTATGATCACTTGGAGTGTCTCACTTTGGTCTCATATACTTGCAGTCTCAAGTGAGACACAACCCATAAGGACAATAAAAAACACCCACAATTTTATGAAAATTATAAACGTTGTTTTAATAACCTGTCGACATGTTTCATTTTTCATGGCAAAGGTTTACAAAGCAGAAAGCACGCACATCCCAAACAAATGCAATAGCAGAAGGCGAGGCGCCGGACACAAGAGACATACAAATCACACTTGTGTGAAGTGAGGGGCGCTGTATTATCATACATCATCATAATCTAATCAAATCAAATCATCATCATGGGGTACACACACACACACACACACTAAGCTGGGCATAGATGGGGATAGCAATCTCCGTGTTGGGCATCGCGCACAATTAATTAATAGGGCGGAGACCTCCGTTCCGGGCCCTCAAGGTGTTAACACCCAGGCTCTTCCTCAGATTTTGATTCATACAATTTGTAAAACAAAATACAAAAAATAAATGCATGATAATACAATTCTTTACAAATATAATGGTGCCTGTCTGCTACACGTGGTAATGTGTTGTACAGGTCTGTGGTCTCTGTGTCACACTGTTCACATTGATAGGGTTTCTCTATTGCCCATGTGTGCAGGGCTGGTGACGCTGTAGGCCGTGATTTGTAGTAAACGCCTTTCCACACAACTCACAGTGGAACGGTCTAAAGCCTGTGTGCACGAGGCTGTGAGCTTGTAAACTGCTAGGCTGACTGAAGGATTTCCCACACTGGTCACATCTGTGGGGTTTCTCTCCCGTGTGAGTCATCCGGTGTGCTTTTAAGATGGACACAGTGGTGAAGCTTTTCCCACACTGGTCACAACTAAAAGGTCTGTGTCCTCTGTGAAATCTAAGGTGGACGTTCAGGTGGTCGTTGGTCCTGAAACTTTGGCCACACAGTTCACAGTGGTATGGCTTCTCCCCAGTGTGGATGCGCTGATGGCTCTTGAGAGTAGAACTTTGAGCAAAACCTGTCCCACATTGTTCACAACGGAAGGGTTTCTCTCCCGTGTGGATTACCTGGTGGGTTTTAAGCTTGGAATTCTGACTGAATTTTTCCCCGCACTGGTCGCAAAGGTAGGGTTTCTCTCCAGTGTGAATTATATAGTGTCTTTTAAGATGGGACATCTTTGTGAATTTTTTTCCACACTGGTCACACTCGTAGGGTTTCTCTCCAGTGTGCATTACCTGGTGTCTTTTAAGCAGGAACTTCTGAGGGAAGTTTTTTCCACACTGGTCGCAAACGTAGGGTTTCTTTTTTCTTTTTTCTAATTTTCTTTTTAACTAAATTAAAACTATTCAAGAGACCATGACTAAAACTAAAACCAGAATCTGCTGCCCAAAACAACACTACAGTGGTGTAAGTATTATAAAACAACACTACAGTGGTGTTATTTTTACTTAACTTCTGTGCTTAAGTACACTTTTGAGTTACTTTGAGTATTTCCAGTACTTGTATTTCTACTCCACTATTATTCCATCATAATAGTTTGTCGTATAATTCAACATGTTTTATTTATCTACACAACTAGTGACCTAACCGTGACATAATAATCCATGAGAATGCTTCATTATGACATCATGGTCATGGAAATAATAGCCTAAAGCATAAACAAAATGTGAGACGTTTACAGTTCACTAAAAATGTACAACTATTCTATATAAAAAAGGCGAGAGAAAAAGTGTAGGATTCCAAATAGAAGCCAGATTAAATCATCTTGAATACACATAACAATAAGAGAGAAGCAGACTAAAGAGAGATGAGAGACAGTCAGTAACTCACTGAGGTATTGGTGGTCTTTGGATTCCTCCCGTTCAGTGGAAGTGTCCCCGGTATCAGTGGGAGGGCAGAGAGAGTTCATCTTGGCCTGAAATCTGGACTCCACAGTCAGTCAGCTCTGGTTGAAATCTGGACTCCACAGTCAGTCAGCTCTGGTTGAAATCTGGACTCCACAGTCAGTCAGCTCTGGTTGAAATCTGGACTCCACAGTCAGTCAGCTCTGGTTGAAATCTGGACTCCACAGTCAGTCAGCTCTGGTTGAAATCTGGACTCCACAGCCAGTCAGCTCTGGTTGAAATCTGGACTCCACAGTCAGTCAGCTCTGGTTGAAATCTGGACTCCACAGTCAGTCAGCTCTGGTTGAAATCTGGACTCCACAGTCAGTCAGCTCTGGTTGAAATCTGGACTCCACAGTCAGTCAGCTCTGGTTGAAACGATCGGTGTCCTATGGAGGAGTTTTGTGGAGAAATGTCAACTACAAATTAAACTCCTTTATGCTAGTGAGCCTGAGGTAGGACAATGAACCGCTTGGAATGATTGGCCAAAGAGGAGACAATAGAACCATCGGTCCACCAATCACAACCTAGCATTCTCCTTCACTCTGCTCTATTGTTTTGTATTGAGTAATATACATATAAGTAAGTAAGTGTTGGGCAGTAACTAGTTACTAGTAATATTATTAGTAACGAGTAGTGTGAGGTTTTACTCTGCCAAAATAGTGTTACTTTGTAAAAAAATGTTTAGCATATATTACATATAACTTTTTTGTTTTGTTGGCTGTTGGCTTGAAAACATTTCATGTAAAAGGTCGAGAGATTACTGCTTTATTTTATAGCCTTTATGGCTAATTGGTGACTCGTCTTCTTAATATTATTATTCAAAACAATTGGATTCCGTTCTAAAAGAAGCTGAATAAACAGATTGTGTTGTACATCCCTTTTTTGTGGGTGGGGGGCACAGAAGTAATATGTAATATTATATGACATTAGTCTTGATTCCAAGTCATGAGTAATATAATATAACTTTTTCTAATGAGTAATAAGTAATAATTAAACATATTATTATCTGAAGTAATATTGCATAACACTAGTTGTAACTAAAAGTATGTTTTACTTAAGTAAATAATGGTTTATAGCCTGTGTGCACGAGGCTGTGAGCGTG
Source organism: Protomyctophum parallelum (assembly GCF_964188405.1). Lineage (NCBI taxonomy): Eukaryota > Metazoa > Chordata > Actinopteri > Myctophiformes > Myctophidae > Protomyctophum > Protomyctophum parallelum. The sequence continues at coordinate 2,178,461 of NC_139718.1, read as the reverse complement.
TAAACGGCTGACTGAAGGACTTCCCACACCGGTCACATCCGTGGGGTTTCTCTCCTGTATCTACAATGGTATAATGTATGTCTCCACAGTGAGGCTGAAAAATGTAGCCTCCCAGCCTACTACTATAGCCTACTAGCCTACTGGTACAGGCAGAAGAATGTCAATCAGAATAACCTGTTCTGAGTGACAGTCCTCCCTATGCACTGGCCCTATAGAGCGTCGCAGCCCCGCCCCCTTTCAGAACGACGAGTGGCCCAGGAAATGATTCTCCATTCATTTTCTCCATAGGCTTTTCAAAAAGTATTTATATAAAGACGGTTACGCCGCGCACAAAGCCAACTCGGATCGTGACAAATCATGACAACGAACACAATATTTTGTGCCGATCAAATAATTTGAAAGAAGAAAATAAAAGCAGGACACACAACACTATTTGTTTTGTTTTTCTTCTTACAAATTATTTGATCGGCACAAAATATTGTGTTTGTTGTCATGATTTGTCACGATCCGAGTTGGCTTTGTGCGTGGCGTAACCGTCTTTAAATAAATACTTTTTGAAAAGCCTATGGAGAAAATGAATGGAGAATCATTTCCTGGGCCACTCGTTGTTCTGAAAGGGGGAGGGACTGCGACGCTCTATAGGTCTCTGACTCAGTACTTTGACCACCACGGACACATTAAGGTTCTATTGTTGTTGTGAAGGACTCTGGAGCCAACGTGTGCAAAGTGGTCGTCTAATCTATGGGTCCTTGATTGGTCTATTTCATCTCAACGACTCTGCTTGAATAACAAGCCCTTGTTATTTGAGTTGTGTGTACATCTCTACCCCTCCCCCACTGTATCCATGACAACCCGACGCTCAATGACGATAACATGCTAAAGGCCTTGTAGCGGACCCAGCTGGCAATAAGGAGTTGGAGATCGACTGATGAATTTTACCATTTTATTGTAAACTGTCACCGTGAAAACTGAAAGAAAAACATATAATACATACAAAGATCAATAAACATCGCATCAATAACGTCACATATCAGTACATCATATATAAGCAGTTTCATATATTAAAGTAAATCATATTCATGCATTGGCATTGCACATCTTCCATATATACACTACACAGCCTACATTTCTAATAATCTACACAAAGCATCTAGAATCATAAACCACCAGCCCAACATAACACATTACACAATAGATCAAGACCATAAAACTCAATATAACATTTATAATAAACTTCTAGGGAATCCAACAACAGTACAGACAAACAGTAGAGAGTAGACATCCAAACAAAATACCTTTTTCCCCCTTCCAGCTAGGCGCTAAATCATTGAGATATAATATGATCTCTCAAGGTCCATTCTTGTGTTCTCTGAAAGTTACCTGTCCATGGGGATCGCACCAAACATTTCTAGTTTGTCATGCGATTCCCCATGCCGTCCGTCCATGCCAAACAATTCCTCCCCTGCACATGCTAAGCTGGATTTAAATAGCCCTCTCTAATGACAGCCGGAAGGAGCTGGCTGGCGCTTCCGGCCATACCCTTCAAAATAAAGTTCAGCCTTCTCGGGGTCCGTTACAGCCTTTAGTTATAATGTTGGAGATGAGAGGGATGATCGCACAAAGAGCATTAGTAGTTATTATTATGTGCATCTGTATGATCACTTGGAGTGTCTCACTTTTGTCTCATACTTGCAGTCTCAAGTGAGACACAACCCATAAGGACAATAAAAAACACCCACAATTTTATGAAAATTATAAACGTTGTTTTAATAACCTGTCTGATATGTTTCATTTTTCATGGCAACGGTTTACAAAGCAGAAAGGACGCACATCCCAAACAAATGCAATACCAGAAGGCGAGGCGCCGGACACGAGACATACAAATCACACTTGTGTGAAGTGAGGGGCGCTGTATTATCATACATCATCATAATCTAATCAAATCAAATCATCATCATGGGGTACACACACACACACACACACTAAGCTGGGCATAGATGGGGCTAGCAATCTCTGTGTTGGGCATCGCGCACAATTAATTAATAGGGCAGAGACCTCCGCTCCGGGCCCTCAAGGTGTTAACACCCAGGCTCTTCCTCAGATTTTGATTCATACAATTTGTAAAACAAAATACAAAAAATAAATGCATGATAATACAATTGTTTACAATTATATGCTTAATGCTTGTTATACCTAGGATAATGGTGCCTGTCTGCTACATGCGGTAATGTGTTGTACAGGTATGTGTCAAACTGTTCACACTGATAGAGGTTTCTCTATTGCCCATGTGTGCAGGGCTGGTGACGCTGTAGGCCGTGATTTGTAGTAAACGCCTTTCCACACAACTCACAGTGGAACGGTCTAAAGCCTGTGTGCACGAGGCTGTGAGCTTGTAAACTGCTAGGCTGACTGAAGGACTTCCCACACTGGTCACATCTGTGGGGTTTCTCTCCCGTGTGAGTCATCCGGTGTGCTTTTAAGATGGAACAAGTGGTGAAGCTTTTCCCACACTGGTCACAACTAAAAGGTCTGTGTCCTCTGTGAAATCTAAGGTGGACGTTCAGGTGGTCGTTGGTCCTGAAACTTTGGCCACACAGTTCACAGTGGTATGGCTTCTCCCCGGTGTGGATGCGCTGATGGATCTTGAGAGCAGAACTTTGAGCAAAACCTGTCCCACATTGTTCACAACAGAAGGGTTTTTCTCCTGTGTGTTTTACCTGGTGTTTTTTAAGCCCGTTATTCTGACTGAATTTTTCCCCGCACTGGTCGCAAAGGTAGGGTTTCTCTCCGGTGTGAATTCTCCGGTGTGTTTTAAGATGGGACATCTGTGAAAATGTCTTTCCACACTGGTCACACTCGTAGGGTTTCTCTCCAGTGTGCATTACGTAGTGTTTTTTAAGCAGGCACTTCTTAGGAAAGTTTTTTCCACACTGGTCACAGCAGTGGATCTTTGGCGGTTTGGCCACGCTTATTCTGTGTTCATTCACAGCTGAGCAGACGTAGAGATCGGACTGACGATCAGACCCTGGGTTGAAAACAAAGATGAAGGGAATAGAGTTTGAGAGGTAGAAAGACTTACTTAGGCTTTGAAAATGTTTAACAATGACTAAATTAACACGCATTCCATTATGCAACACTTTAGTTTATTTGACAAAATAGTGAATCATTCCATCATAATAGTTTGTCATAATGGCCAGTATATATTTCAACATGTTTTATCTACACAACTAGTACACTAACCATGCAGTGGTGCAGTGTTGTTTCCATCGAAACTAAAGCTATGATGACTAAAACTACGACTAAATATAATGACTATCATCAAAACTAGACTAAAATGTTAGGAAGGGACTAGTGGACAAGAGATCCAGTATAAGTCATTTTACAATTAGTTGCATGCTGAAAATAGCAGATCTACAAGCTCACAACGCGTCGCAGCGCGTTGTGGGCTTGTAGATCAGCTCTTTTCAGCAAGTGAAACAAACTGTCATTACGACGGCATCAAGGCCCGCCAAAACACATTCATTTTGTTCGACTAAAATCAACTGTAGATTTAGTTGACTAAAATCTTATGATGTTTTTTTAACTAAATTAAAACTATTCAAGAGACCATGACTAAAACTAAAACCAGAATTTGCTGCCCAAAACAACACTACAGTGGTGTAAGTATTATAAAACAACACTACAGTGGTGTTATTTTTACTTAACTTCTGTGCTTAAGTACACTTTTGAGTTACTTTGAGTATTTCCAGTACTTGTATTTCTACTCCACTATTATTCCATCATAATAGTTTGTCGTATAATTCAACATGTTTTATTCATCTACACAACTAGTGACCTAACCGTGACATAATAATCCATGAGAATGCTTCATTATGACATCATGGTCATGGAAATAATAGCCTAAAGCATAAACAAAATGTGAGACGTTTACAGTTCACTAAAAATGTATAAAACTATTCTATATAAAAAAGGCGAGAGAAAAAGTGTAGGATTCCAAATAGAAGCCAGATTAAATCATCTTGAATACACATAACAATAAGAGAGAAGCGGACTAAAGAGAGATGAGAGACAATCAGTAACTCACTGAGGTATTGGTGGTCTTTGGATTCCTCCCGTTCAGCGGAAGTGTCCCTGGTATCAGTGGGAGGGCAGAGAGAGTTCATCTTGGCCTGAAATCTGGACTCCACAGTCAGTCAGCTCTGGTTGAAATCTGGACTCCACAGTCAGTCAGCTCTGGTTGAAATCTGGACTCCACAGTCAGTCAGCTCTGGTTGAAATCTGGACTCCACAGTCAGTCAGCTCTGGTTGAAACGATCGGTGTCCTGGAGGAGTTTTGTGGAGAAATGTCAACTACAAATTAAACTCCTTTATGCTAGTGAGCCTGAGGTACTTTGACTCAAATACACCAGAGTAAGGCTAAGTGTGGACACTGGACACCGAACAGACGAACAGTCTGGTGAGACGTAGGAGAACCCTAGCATGAGGCAAACCATAGTCCTAGAGACCTCAGTGCCTGCAGTCCCCCAAGAACACACAAGGCCGAGGGAGCCTCCTGTTGGTTCAGGCATGACAGAAAGGACAGTGGGTGGGTCTGTGGGGGGTTCCCTGGGCGAGCTGGTCGCTGGGGTGTGGTCAGCACTGGTTTGCTGCACCTGGCCAGCAGGTCACTGCGTTCCCTGTTGGCCGGGTGTGGCCAATGCTATAGCTGGTTTCACCTCGGTGATGGCTGCGCCCGGGGCGCCCCTCCACAGATTTGTCTATGGGGCCTGGAGGAGAGGGGCAGTGACTTGGCCAAATCACTGCTGATCCGCCAACTGGAGAGTGTAGTTGTTGAGGGTTGAAACACTCTAAGTTGTTTGGAGACCACCTGATAACCTCTCTTCCAGGCCAAGGCTTCATCCATTAGAAATGGATTGTAATCACATCGTTGATGTATTTACAAACGGTAACCTTCAGGGCTGGAATGTAGAGTAGGCCTAGTTGTAGCTGTTCTAGCTGGTTCTGATGGTGCTGAGCCCCTACTAGCCTGCTCTAAGGGTCAAGTGTTCCGAACCCAATTGCTGTCTACTATGCTAAAGTGACACAGATACATTCCTTGTCTTAATGGGTTAAATGGGGGGAAACTTCGACCGAGAGAAACGTTTATCTCTTTTTGCAAGTGTTGCTGTTTGTAGAGATGTGAAGTGTGTGTTGTGTTCTAATCATTTGAATGTTAATTAAAACATTTTGAATTACAGAATGTTGTCTTTGATTCTGTTCAGACTTACTTTCAAGTGTTTAGGAAAAAAATGTGCTTAATGACCAATTCCCATGATTCTGTTACTACTCTGACATTAGTTCTGGAATGTGTGGTTGTCAAGCTAGCTGTCAGTGTTCTAACTGTTAAAACAAGTGTTTTAAAGTGAAAAGAATAAGTGGTTCACTTTACCACATTGATTTTTCTGCTCTGTCTCACTTTATCCCAGCCCTGGGGTAAAGTCAGGGACACCTGACCACTTTTTTAAAAACAATCATATTTTCACTGCCCTTTGTCTTGGATTCATTCTAATCATTTCCATTTTTAGGAAACATCCCAAATGAATGGGAAATATGTTAATTTGACTGATATATAATTTTAGCTCGCCTACAGGGGAGCAAATGTAAAAAGTGTCTCACATTACCCCCGTCTCCCCCTTCTGTAATTCTGCAAACTGTTAATCTCTCTCTCTCTCTCTCTCTCTCTCTCTCTCTCTCTCTCTCTGGTTGTTTGTACAGTGCGCGTTTGCTCGTTCAGAACATTCATGAGAAACTAGAAACTAGACAGCACTATATTAATTAAAGCTTACCTCGACACGGCGACGCGGACACAAACATGAAGCGGCGCCAGACAGCTTAAACAGACGCCGGGAGTGGGCAACCTGGGTAATACGCAGCCTCCCCCTATGCCTGACTAGCTACGTTATATGCTGAGCTGAGGGGGTGGTGCTATGAAACGTATTGGTTCAGTCCCACTGATTACTTATTGATTATTTAGGAGTCACATGTACTGAGGATGCCAGGATGGAACAGATGGCTATAGGACATGTAGCCTACTGAGGATGGAGCAGGACTGCATCACAAAGGGCTTTAAGAAAGAAAACCTGGGAGGCCCTTATTGTTGACATGTAAATGTTTGACAACTGCTTTAAAGAAACTGGACTGAGCTTTGCTTTTATTATACCTGTGTCAACTTAACTTAATATCAGGTGAATGAACAATTAAATAAATTAAAAATAAATGAAATAACATTACATTACAACAACCATACCGAGTTCACATACGTTTACATTTTGCTTCTCTTATTGCACTATGGCTTAGAGTGGTCATCTGATTGTGTGTGTGTGTGTGTGTGTGTGTGTGTGTGTGTGTGTGTGTGTGTGTGTGTGTGTGTGTGTGTGTGTGTGTGTGTGTGTGTGTGTGTGTGTGTGTGTGTGTACATGTGTGTGTGTGTGTGTGTGTGTGTGTGTGTGTGTGTGTGTGTGTGTGTGTGTGTGTGTGTGTGTGTGTGTGTGTGTGTGTGTGTGTGTGTGTGTGTGTGTGTCAGTACGTGCGTGCGCGCACATAGCATTTCGCACACGCAAACATTGTGTGCCAGCCAGCCAGGCTACAGCGGTATCTTATCATCGGTTGCACCGCACCGTCCGCACGACGCACAAACATACAGGATGTCAGTTGAGTTCTGCTCTAGTTCCTCATTGTGACAAACTGTAGAAGCCGAAGCCGGGAGAACTAAAGCACAGAACGGCACGGAACTAGATCACATCCGGGGTTGGTTTATTGATCGCGGCACAGATGGCCATCTGTGCCGCGATCAATATGACGCAGTGCGTCTCATTCTCATTCATGTCAGCCTATCTACAGAATATGAGCAGCTGTTAAAAGACGCACAATGCGCAGTAGATGCTACTTTACTGCTCACATTCTGTTTGAACACTTCGGGCGCTGCATGGCTGCTGCTGCTGTGGCGCACACTAACTTTAACAACAAAACCGGGTAAGTCCGAGTCAATAGAGTGCTTGTGTGTGTGTGTGTGTGTGTGTGTGAGAGAGAGAGAGAGAGAGAGAGAGAGAGAGAGAGAGAGAGAGAGAGAGAGAGAGAGAGAGAGAGAGAGAGAGAGAGAGAGAGAGAGAGAGAGAGAGAGAGAGAGAGAGAGAGAGAGAGAGAGAGAGAGAGAGAGAGAGAGATTGTTTTTTATTGATTGATTGAAATATGTATTAACAGTTTGCAGAATTGCACTCAGCCAAATGAGCTAGATCACATCCGGGGTTGGTTTATTTTATTCTAAGCAGTAGATTAATTTACTGCTCACATTCTGTTTGAACACTTCGGGCGCTGCATGGCTGCTGCTGCTGTGGCGCACACTAACTTTAACAACAAAACCGGGTAAGTCCGAGTCAATTGTGTGTGCTGTGTGTGTGTGTGTGTGTGTGTGTGTGTGTGAGAGAGAGAGAGAGAGAGAGAGAGTTTGATTGTTTTGATTGATTGATTGAAATATTTATTAACAGTTTGCAGAATTACAGTAGGGGGAGACGGGGGTAATGTGAGACAGAGCATTTGTTTTTCCTCAATCACCAACAGCAACTTCTCTCATTTAAATTCACTTGATGCTAGTGAACTCAGTCTTGGATCAAAGCTATCATCATAGATAAAGTATTTAATTTTTTATCGAGTCTTACTTTTGCTTTCGTATCTCTGATATTGATGATTATTTGCTGACCTTTTCTTTCGTATCTATTACACTAATGTGGTGTAATTAATTAGTCATCAAAGACTCAGTCTCACTCAGTACTGGAGAGGATGTTATCATCTGGAACAGGGCTGGGCAACTTTGACGATGGAGAGGGCCACTATATTTCCACACTCACTCCAGAGGGCCATATATTACTGTCGTAGCAAAAATAGCCGATCTACAAGCTCAAAACGCGTCGCGCTGCGACACATTTTGAGCTTGTAGATTGGCTATTTTTGCTATATGATTTTTTTTCTTCTATTTTTGAGTTTGAATCCTGAAACTTAACATTTTTATGTCATTTCAAATGCCTTTAATTATACGTGTGTTGAGCAATGAGCTACTAATTTAGACTGAAGTAATTAAAGCAGGTCATGTTTGCATGTTGTGGAATTGTAAACAGCTGGAACGAACATTATATCAGTGTTCTGATGTTAACCTGAGGGCCACATTATAAGTGAAGTTGCCCACCCCTGATCTGGAATATAGAATTATTTAAAAAATTGATCTTGTTTTGTGATTTGGCCAATTATTATTCCCACATACTTCATGACCTCACCACTGCTTCTGGAGATTAATTAAAGGGATAGTTCAGAATTTTTTAAACTTGAGTTGTATGAAATAATACCATTAATATAGTGGTTACAACTGTATTCATTGAATGCCCGAGTCCCGTGGGGGGAGTTCTGCTCTGTTTTTGGTGAAATCTTAAAGGACCACTTCACCACTTTTCAACCTATCTTCATATAATAGCTCCTCACTAATAATCATGATAAAATGGCACGATGTCTTCCTACTCAGTCTGTCTTATAGGAGACACAGACAGTCATCATTAGGCAGATCATTTTTTAAACAAGATTTTTTTTTAAACAAAAATGTTTAGATTTTCATTATCGTGAGAACGATGGCTTCCATTTTCGCATTGCAACTTTTCAGGACTAGAAAGCCTGATTATTAGTGAGGACCTATTATATGAAGATGGGTTGAAAAGTGGTGAAGTGGTCCTTTAAGTAGTTCCGGTCATTTTGTGGGGGTCACTGGGGTGAGCAACTTAATGCAAGTGGATGGGAGGAGAACTCGGGTGTCTTCTCTATTCATATATACTCTAAGGTTTAACCCCTCTATCACACAGAACTATGTTTTTTGTGTCCACATCACTACGCCCAAAATTGTTCCATGTGACAGAGGGGTCAAAGTTGAACAAAAGTGACGCTAATATTTTAGAAATAGGTCAACAATACAAATGTTAGTTTTGTGAATGAACAGGAATGTGCCCAGGGTGCCGGCCCGGTTCCGGCGAGCCGCCCCGTGTCCGAAACGCTTGAGAAATGACAGAGTTACCGTGTGGGGTTCCCCAGGGGGTCCCTCTACTGTACCCTCTACTGTACTGATACACCTGAAATCATCATATATACAGGGGGTCCCTGTACTGTACTGTACTGTACTGTACTGTACTGTACTGTACTGTACTGTACTGTACTGTACTGTACTGTACTGTACTGTACTGTACTGTACTGTACTGTACTGTACTGTACTGTACTGATACACCTGAAATCATCATACTGTATATACTGTTAGGCAGGCTGCACAACAGTGACGCACGCATTTGGTTGGTTTTGAAAACCAACCAAATGTTATTTTCGTGCTCAGACCCAGCCAGCCAGCCAGGCACACACAAAGCTACTTAATGAAGTCGTTGCACCAGATAAAGATCAAGGGAGAAAATAGACCTTTTTACAGTACAATAATGTTTCGAGTTTACACAATAATCAACACAAATCAAATCATTATGTTCAATCAATTATTCCATCAAAGCAAACGGCATAAGGGTCTCATACACATTTCAAACAAACATTCTGTGTTCCGGTCCGTCTTGTGTTTCATTGCCACCATGATGAGGTTCCTGGTTCGATCCCAGGCTCCCGGAGAGTTAGTGTCGAAGTGTCCTTGAGCAAGACTCTGAACTCCTAGTCCTGATTGCTCCCGATGAGCAGGTTGGTGCCTTGCATGGTTTCCCCCGCCATCGGTGTCTGAATGTGTGTGAAATGATCTACCGGTAACAAGGAGTTTGTAGTTGACATTTCTCCACAAAACTCCTCCATAGGACACCAATCGTTTCAACCAGAGCTGACTGACTGTGGAGTCCAGATTTCAACCAGAGCTGACTGACTGTGGAGTCCAGATTTCAACCAGAGCTGACTGACTGTGGAGTCCAGATTTCAGGCCAAGATGAACTCTCTCTGCCCTCCCACTGATACCGGGGACACTTCAGCTGAACGGGAGGAATCCAAAGACCACCAATACCTCAGTGAGTTACTGACTGTCTCTCATCTCTCTTTAGTCCGGTTCTCTCTTATTGTTATGTGTATTCAAGATGATTTAATCTGGCTTCTATTTGGAATCCTACACTTTTTCTCTCGCCTTTTTTATATAGAATAGTTGTAATTTTTTAGTGAACTGTAAACGTCTCACATTTTGTTTATGCTTTGACCTCATGACCTCATGGTCATTACTTCCATTACCATGATGTCATAATTAAGCATTCTCATGGATTATTATCAACTAACAAACTATTATGATGGAATGATTCACTATTTTGTCAAATAAACTAAAGTATTGCATATGGAATGCGTGTTAATTTAGTCATTAAACATTTTCAAAGCCTAAGTAAGTCTTTCTACCTCTCAAACTATATTCCCTTCATCTTTGTTTTCAACCCAGGGTCTGATCGTCAGTCAGATCTCTACGTCTGCTCAGCTGTGAATGAACACAGAATAAGCGTGGCCAAACCGCCAAAGATCCACTGCTGTGACCAGTGTGGAAAAAACTTCAAAAGGATGTCCCATCTTAAAACACACCGGAGAATTCACACCGGAGAGAAACCCTACCTTTGCGACCAGTGTGGAAAAAAATTCTCCCAGAATGGCCAGCTTAAATCACACCAGGTAATCCACACTGGAGAAAAACCCTTCCGTTGTGAACAATGTGGGACAGGTTTTGCTCAAAGTTCTGCTCTCAAGGTCCATCAGCGCATCCACACCGGGGAGAAGCCATACCACTGTGAACTCTGTGGCCAAAGTTTCAGGACCAGCGACCACCTGAACGTCCACCTTAGATTTCACAGAGGACACAGACCTTTTATTTGTGACCAGTGTGGGAAAAGCTTCACCACTGTGTCCATCTTAAAAGCACACCGGATGACTCACACGGGAGAGAAACCCCACAGATGTGACCAGTGTGGGAAGTCCTTCAGTCAGCCTAGCAGTTTACAAGCTCACAGCCTCGTGCACACAGGCTTTAGACCGTTCCACTGTGAGTTGTGTGGAAAGGCGTTTACTACAAATCACGGCCTACAGCGTCACCAGCCCTGCACACATGGGCAATAGAGAAACCCTATCAATGTGAACAGTGTGACACAGAGACCACAGACCTGTACAACACATTACCACGTGTAGCAGACAGGCACCATTATATTTGTAAAGAATTGTATTATCATGCATGTATTTTTTGTATTTTGTTTTACAAATTGTATGAATCAAAATCTGAGGAAAACCTTGAGGGCCCGGAACGGAGGTCTCCGCCCTATTAATTAATTGTACGCGATGCCCAACACGGAGATTGCTAGCCCCATCTATGCCCAGCTTAGTGTGTGTACCCCATGATGATGATTTGATTAGATTATTATGATGTATGATAATACAGTGCCCCTCACTTCACACAAGTGTGATTTGTATGTCTCTTGTGTCCGGCGCCTCGCCTTCTGGTATTGCATTTGTTTGGGATGTGCGTGCTTTCTGCTTTGTAAACCGTTGCCATGAAAACTGAAACATGTCATACAGGTTATTAAAACAACGTTTATAATTTTCATAAAATTATTATTATTATTTTTAAACCTTGAAGCTGGTCATTTGTGCCACTGTGCAATTCAATTCCTCCAGTAAGATCTTGGAATACATTAATATGAATGAAAGAGCAATTTCACTATTTTTAGATACAAGTTATCCATTCGTTTGTCACTATATATTTTCCTACTTTGTGTTGTGCTGCGTGTGCATGCTTGTGTGTGTGCACGACTGCACGTGCGTGCGTGTGAATGTGTGTGTGTGTGTGTGTGTGTGTGTGTGTGTGTGTGTGTGTACACACTGTAATGGTAAAGCTTCAACCCTCACATCCTCTCATCATTTGAGGTCGCTGGATGTGATCCCAGCAGTTTAAACAAAACACAGACGTCTCCATATCCAAGTGTGTGTGTGTGTGTGTGTGTGTGTGTGTGTGTGTGTGTGTGTGTGTGCTCGCACGCCTGTAGGCTACTTGCATGTGTGTGTGTGTGTGTGTGTGTGTGAGTGAGAGAGAGAGAGAGAATTGTGTGTGGGGGCGGGGCGGGGGGAGATCAACTGGTTCAGAACTATAATAAATGTAAAACAGTCTCTTATGTACATCTTGTGTATACATACCCTCACCATTTTGCCACAGTGTTTCAGACACTGTGATGAAATCGTGCACCTACAGGGATTTCTGTGCCTTAAGGCCAATGGCGCCAACTGGGGAGCCAAAATGGAGTGTTTTGTATTGAGTAATATACAAATAAGTAAGTGTTGGGCAGTAACTAGTTACTATAGTAATATTATTACATTTCCCAGTAACGAGTAGTGTGAGGTTTTACTCTGCCAAAATAGTATTACTTTGTTTTTGTTTTGTTGTTTGTTGGCTTGAAAACATTTCATGTAAAAGGTCGAGAGATTACTGCTTTATTTTATAGCCTTCATGGCTGATTGGTGACTCGTCTTCTTAATATTATTATTCAAAACAATTGGATTCTGTTGAATCCGTTCTAAAAGAAGCTGACTATATAACTTTTTCTAATGAGTAATAAGTAATAATTAAACATATTATTATCTGAAGTAATATTGCATAACACTAGTTGTAACTAAAAGTATGTTTTACTTAAGTAAATAATGGTTTATAGCCTGTGTGCACGAGGCTGTGAGCGTGTAAACGGCTGACTGAAGGACTTCCCACACCGGTCACATCCGTGGGGTTTCTCTCCTGTATCTACAATGGTATAATGTATGTCTCCACAGTGAGGCTGAAAAATGTAGCCTCCCAGCCTACTACTATAGCCTACTAGCCTACTGGTATAGGCAGAAGAATGTCAATCAGAATAACCTGTTCTGAGTGACAGTCCTCCCTATGCACTGGCCCTATAGAGCGTTGCAGTCCCTCCCCCTTTCAGAACGACGAGTGGCCCAGGAAATGATTCTCCATTCATTTTCTCCATAGGCTTTTCAAAAAGTATTTATATAAAGACGGTTACGCCACGCACAAAGCCAACTCGGATCGTGACAAATCATGACAACAAACACAATATTTTGTGCCGATCAAATAATTTGAAAGAAGAAAATAAAAGCAGGACACACAACACTATTTGTTTTGTTTTTCTTCTTACAAATTATTTGATCGGCACAAAATATTGTGTTCGTTGTCATGATTTGTCACGATCCGAGTTGGCTTTGTGCGCGGCGTAACCGTCTTTATATAAATACTTTTTGAAAAGCCTATGGAGAAAATGAACGGAGAATAATTTCCTGGGCCACTCGTCGTTCTGAAAGGGGGAGGGACTGCGACGCTCTATAGGTCTCTGACTCAGTACTTTGACCACCACGGACACATTAAGGTTCTATTGTTGTTGTGAAGGACTCTGGAGCCAACGTGTGCAAAGTGGGCGTCTAATCTATGGGTCCTTGATTGGTCTATTTCATCTCAACGACTCTGCTTGCATAACAAGCCTTTGTTATTTGAGCTGTGTGTACATCTCTACCCCTCCCCCACTGTATCCATGACAACCAGACGCTCAATGACGATAACATGCTAAAGGCCTTTAGTTATAATGTTGGAGATGAGAGGGATGATCGCACAAAGAGCATTAGTAGTTATTATTATGTGCATCTGTATGCTCACTTGGAGTGTCTCACTTTTGTCTCATATACTTGCAGTCTCAAGTGAAACACAACCCATAAGGACAATAAAAAACACCCACAATTTTATGAAAATTATAAACGTTGTTTTAATAACCTGTCTGACATGTTTCAGTTTTCATGGCAACGGTTTACAAAGCAGAAAGCACGCACATCCCAAACAAATGCAATACCAGAAGGCGAGGCGCCGGACACAAGAGACATACAAATCACACTTGTGTGAAGTGAGGGGCGCTGTATTATCATACATCATCATAATCTAATCAAATCAAATCATCATCATGGGGTACACACACACACACACACACACACTAAGCTGGGCATAGATGGGGCTAGCAATCTCCGTGTTGGGCATCGCGCACAATTAATTAATAGGGCGGAGACCTCCGTTCCGGGCCCTCAAGGTGTTAACACCCAGGCTCTTCCTCAGATTTTGATTCATACAATTTGTAAAACAAAATACAAAAAATAAATGCATGATAATACAATTCTTTACAAATATAATGGTGCCTGTCTGCTACACGTGGTAATGTGTTGTACAGGTCTGTGGTCTCTGTGTCACACTGTTCACATTGATAGGGTTTCTCTATTGCCCATGTGTGCAGGGCTGGTGACGCTGTAGGCCGTGATTTGTAGTAAACGCCTTTCCACACAACTCACAGTGGAACGGTCTATAGCCTGTGTGCACGAGGCTGTGAGCTCGTAAACTGCCAGGCTGACTGAAGGACTTCCCACACTGGTCACATACGTGGGGTTTCTCTCCCGTGTGAGTCATCCGGTGTGCTTTTAAGATGGAACAAGTGGTGAAGCTTTTCCCACACTGGTCACAACTAAAAGGTCTGTGTCCTCTGTGAAATCTAAGGTGGACGTTCAGGTGGTCGTTGGTCCTGAAACTTTGGCCACACAGTTCACAGTGGTATGGCTTCTCCCCGGTGTGGATGCGCTGATGGATCTTGAGAGCAGAACTTTGAGCAAAACCTGTCCCACATTGTTCACAACGGAAGGGTTTTTCTCCTGTGTGTTTTACCTGGTGTTGTTTAAGCACGTAATTCTGACTGAATTGTTCCCCGCACTGGTCGCAAAGGTAGGGTTTCTCTCCGGTGTGAATTCTCCGGTGTGTTTTAAGATGGGACATCTTTGAAAATGTCTTTCCACACTGGTCACACTCGTAGGGTTTCTCTCCAGTGTGCATTACGTAGTGTTTTTTAAGCAGGCACTTCTGAGGAAAGTTTTTTCCACACTGGTCACAGCAGTGGATATTTGGCGGTTTGGCCACGCTTATTCTGTGTTCATTCACAGCTGAGCAGACGTAGAGATCGGACTGACGATCAGACCCTGGGTTGAAAACAAAGATGAAGGGAATATAGTTGAGAGGTAGAAAGACTTACTTAGGCTTTGAAAATGTTTAACAATGACTAAATTAACACGCATTCCATTATGCAACACTTTAGTTTATTTGACAAAATAGTGAATCATTCCATCATAATAGTTGGTCATAATGGCCAGTATATATTTCAACATGTTTTATCTACACAACTAGTGCACTAACCATGCAGTGGTGCAGTGTTGTTTCCATTGAAACTAAAGCTATGATGACTAAAACTACGACTAAATATAATGACAATATCGTCAAAACTAGACGGAAATGTTAGGAAGGGACTAGTGGACAGGAGATCCAGTATATGTCATTTTACAATTAGTTGCATGCTGAAAATAGCAGATCTACAAGCTCACAACGCGTCGCAGCGCGTTGTGGGCTTGTAGATCAGCTCTTTTCAGCAAGTGAAACAAACTGCCATTACGACGGCATCAAGGCCCGCCAAAACACATTAATTTTGTTCGACTAAAATCAACTGTAGATTTAGTTGACTAAAATCTTATGTTTTTTAACTAAATTAAAACTATTCAAGAGACCATGACTAAAACTAAAACCAGAATCTGCTGCCCAAAACAACACTACAGTGGTGTAAGTATTATAAAACAACACTACAGTGGTGTTATTTTTACTTAACTTCTGTGCTTAAGTACACTTTTGAGTTACTTTGAGTATTTCCAGTACTTGTATTTCTACTCCAGTATTATTCCATCATAATAGTTTGTCGTATAATTCAACATGTTTTATTAATCTACACAACTAGTGACCTAACCGTGACATAATAATCCATGAGAATGCTTCATTATGACATCATGGTCATGGAAATATTAGCCTAAAGCATAAACAAAATGTGAGACGTTTACAGTTCACTAAAAATGTATAAAACTATTCTATATAAAAAAGGCGAGAGAAAAAGTGTAGGATTCCAAACAGAAGCCAGATTAAATCATCTTGAATACACATAACAATAAGAGAGAAGCGGACTAAAGAGAGATGAGAGACAGTCAGTAACTCACTGAGGTATTGGTGGTCTTTGGATTCCTCCAGTTCAGCGGAAGTGTCCCCGGTATTAGTGGGAGGGCAGAGAGAGTTCATCTTGGCCTGAAATCTGGACTCCACAGCCAGTCAGCTCTGGTTGAAATCTGGACTCCACAGTCAGTCAGCTCTGGTTGAAATCTGGACTCCACAGTCAGTCAGCTCTGGTTGAAATCTGGACTCCACAGTCAGTCAGCTCTGGTTGAAATCTGGACTCCACAGTCAGTCAGCTCTGGTTGAAACGATCGGTGTCCTGGAGGAGTTTTGTGGAGAAATGTCAACTACAAATTAAACTCCTTTATGCTAGTGAGCCTGAGGTACTTTGACTCAAATACACCAGAGTAAGGCTAAGTGTGGACACTGGACAAGGATGGACACATGCACACAGCACAGACGAACAGTCTGGTGAGATGTAGGAGAACCCTAGGCATGAGGCAAACCATAGTCCTAGAGACCTCAGTGCCTGCAGTCCCCCAAGAACACACAAGGCCGAGGGAGCCTCCTGTTGGTTCAGGCATGACAGAAAGGACAGTGGGCGGGTCTGAGGGGGGTTCCCTGGGCGAGCTGGTCGCTGGGGTGTGGTCAGCACTGGTTTGCTGCACCTGGCCAGCAGGTCACTGCGTTCCCTGTTGGCCGGGTGTGGCCAATGCTATAGCTGGTTTCACCTCGGTGATGGCTGCGCCCGGGGCGCCCCTCCACAGATGTGTCTATGGGGCCTGGAGGAGAGGGCAGTGACTTGGCCAAATCACGGCTGACCCGCCAACTGGAGAGTGTAGTTTGTTGAGGGTTGAAACACTCTAAGACGTTTGGAGACCACCTGATGACCTCTCTTCCAGGCCAAGGCTTCATCCATTAGAAATGGATTATAATCACATCGTTGATGTATTTACAAACGGTATAACCTTCAGGGCTGGAATGTAGACTAAGTAGGCCTAGTTGTAGCTGTAGCTGTTCTAGCTGGTTCTGATGGTGCTGAGCCCCTACTAGCCTGCTCTAAGGGTCAAGTGTTCTGAACCCAATTGCTGTCTACTATGCTAAAGTGACACAGATACATTCCCGGTCTTAATGGGTTAAATGGGGGGAAACTTCGACCGAGAGAAACGTTTATCTCTTTTTGCAAGTGTTGCTTTTTGTAGAGATGTGAAGTGTGTGCGTGTGTTCTAATCATTTGAATGTTAATTAAAACATTTTGAATTACAGAATGTTGTCTTTGATTCTGTTCAGACTTACTTTCAAGTGTTTAGGGGAAAAAAAGTGCTTAATGACCAATTCCCATGATTCTGTTACTACTCTGACATTAGTTCTGGAATGTGTTGTCAAGCTAGCTGTCAGTGTTCTTACTGTTAAAACAAGTGTTTTTAAGTGAAAAGAATAAGTGGCTCACTTTACCCCATTGATGTTTAGACTTTAGCCCAGCCCTGGGCTAAAGTCAGGGACAAATTAGCCATTGGGCCAGTGGGGCCGTGGCCCAGGGGCCCTTGGCTCTCAGGGGCCCTTCAGGGAAATCTGCACCTGGCTCGCTGATAACAAACTATCCTTACACCTGGGAAAAACTGAATCCATCCTCTTCGGATCAAATAGTAAACTCAGCAAGGCAGATGGCTTCTTGGTTAGAGTGGGTGACAATATTATCACACGAAAAGATGAAATTACCTACCTAGGTTCCATCCTGGAGGCCAATCTTTCCGGTGATAAAATGGCCACCAACGTAATCAAAAAAGTCAATCAAAGAACAAGATTCCTTTACAGGATCTCCTCACTGGTCAGCAAAAACACCTTGAAGACCTTAACAGGAGCCCTCGTACAAGGTTTCTTTGACTATGCATCCACCTCTTGGTACCACAGCACCTCAAAGGCCCTTAAAACAAGGCTCCAGACCTCTCAAAACAAACTGGTCAGGCTCCTACTTGGCCTCACCCCCCGAACCCACCTCACCCCTGCCCACTTTGACAGGCTGGGATGGCTTAGGGTCGACGACAGAGTACAGCATCTTGCAATGGGTCTGGTCCACAAGATTCGATACACCACCAAGATACCCATGTACCTGTCTAAATACTTCCTTAATGTAAACGAAGTCCACACCCACAACACCAGAGGGAGTGCAACAAACCATGTACAACCCAGATTCGGCACAAACAAGGGACTAAATTATTTTCGCTCCTATGCCACCAAAATGTGGAACGCCCTACCAACAGTCATTAAGACATGTGAATCCCTTGACTCCTTCAAAACCGCTCTCAAAGGGCACCTACGGATGGCTGCAATTCGAAACTGGCCTCTGTAAAATCTGAATCCCCCACACCCCCCCACCCCATTTTCCCTCACTGTATATAGTATCTTTTCCCTTTTTTGCTTCCCATATGATGAATTCCTGTTCTGTTCTTTACCTACAGAGAAATGTCTATTTGTATGTCTCTAAATGTTTGTATGTCTTTAAATGTTTTGATGAATTGAACAATGTGGACCCTGTTGTAAACAAGTGTAATGCTTAATTGGGTCGTCCACTCACAGTTGACAGTCTTTGTATTGAGTTTGTGCTTAAAATGTACTGTAAATTCTACAAACTGTTAATAAAGATTTCAATCAATCAATCAATCAAGGCCCGCGCAGCACTAGGTTTGACGCCCTGAAAAGGGCTCCTGGGGCCCTTCATTGGCCATTGATTTAGTTACATTTAGGTCAAAAACATGATAAAAACACGGAAAAACACAAAATGTTGCGCTATGGGGGCCCTGCAAAAATGACCGGCCCAGGGGCCCTCATGGGGGTTAATCCGTCCCTGGCTAAAGTGAGACACCTGACCACTTTTTTTAAAACAATCATATTTTCACTGCCCTTTGTCTTGGATTCATTCTGATCATTTCCATTTTTAGGAAACATCCCAAATTAATGGGAAATATGTCAATTTGACTGATATATAATTTTAGCTCGCCTACAGGGGAGCAAATGTAAAAAGTGTCTCACATTACCCCCGTCTCCCCCTACTGTAATTCTGCAAACTGTTAATACATATTTCAATCAATCAATCAAAACAATCTCTCTCTCTCTCTCTCTCTCTCTCTCTCGCTCTCTCGCTCTCTCACACACACAAGCACGCACGCATACTCTCTCTCTCTCACACACACACACACGCATACTCTCTCTCTCTCACACACACACACACACACACACACACACACACACACACACACACACACACACACACACACACACACACACACACACACACACACACACACACACACACACACACACACACACTATTGACTCGGACTTACCCGGTTTTGTTGTTAAAGTTAGTGTGCGCCACAGCAGCAGCAGCCATGCAGCGCCCGAAGTGTTCAAACAGAATGTGAGCAGTAAAGTAGCATCTACTGCGCATTGTGCGTCTTTTAACAGCTCATCATATTCTGTAGATAGGCTGACATGGATGAGAATGAGATGTGGGCGTTGCGTTGCTAGGGGCAACCCGTAAAGCTCAACCCACTACAATCTACCCCCTACTTCTTATCGATGTCCCAACGATAATCTAAATGTACTGCCAGGGCCTAACAATGGAGTGCATACTACTAGACCCAGGGACCCGAGAGGTTGCAGCTGTCGTCCATCTTTGGCCTGCTGCTACAGGGAGATGGTGAGGGTTATCGATTGTAGTGGGTTGAGCTTTACGGGTTGCCCCTAGCAACGCAACGCCCACATCCGCGTCAGGCTGATTCAATCAATCAATCAATAGGAGCCGGTAGCGGCTGGCGTGTAGCTGACATTGTCTGTCTATCTGTGCGGGGGGTTGCATGTCAGAGCGTCTCATGATCAAGGTATAGTACCTGCACTTATAGGTGTATTCAATGTTTGTCGCTGCTTGGACTTACTATAGTACTGCCCTAACTCTGCAGGTGCGCTCTGCAGAGCCCTGCTTGCTTCAGTCCTCTCGGGCCGTGGGCACGTCTGCCCTGGGTGTATGTATGTGCTGTGGATAGAGGTGAGGCGGAGTTGTGCCGTTGTAGTAGCGATCTGGATGTTGTCTGCTAGTTATTTAAATATATTATTAATTCATCTTTTCTTTGTGCCGACGCATACAGAGCTAGGTGGCCCACGCCGGGTGTCCTCGTCGCCTACAATGACAGGGCTGTCCGCTCTAAGTCAGAGCTCCACCAACGTCTAACAATAGAAGATATAAACGTAAGTACTTGGGAGGTTGTGTACATAAGTAAACTAGAAACTAGACAGCACTATATTAATTAAAGCTTACCTCGACACGGCGACGCGGACACAAACATGAAGCGGCGCCAGACAGCTTAAACAGACGCCGGGAGTGGGCAACCAACCTGGGTAATTAATACGCAGCCTGACTATAGCTACGTTATATGCTGAGCTGAGGGGGTGGTGCTATGAAACGTATTGGTTCAGTCCCACTGATTACTTATTGATTATTTAGGACATGTACTGAGGATGCCAGGATGGAACAGATGGCTATAGGACATGTACTGAGGATGGAGCAGATGGCTGTAGGACATGTACTGAGGATGGAGCAGATGGCTATAGGACATGTTCTGAGGATGGAGCAGGACTGCATCACACAGGTGGCTTTAAGAAAGAAAACCTGGGAGGCCCTTATTGTTGACATGTAAATGTTTGACAACTGCTTTAAAGAAACTGGACTGAGCTTTGCTTTTATTATACCTGTATCAACTTAACTTAATATCAGGTGAATGAACAATTACATTAAATTAAAAATAAATGAAATAACATTACATTACAACAACCTTACCGAGTTCACATAAGTTTACATTTTGCTTATCTTATTGCACTATGGCTTAGAGCGGTCATCTGATTGTGTGTGTGTGTGTGTGTGTGTGTGTGTGTGTGTGTGTGTGTGTGTGTGTGTGTGTGTGTGTGTGTGTGTGTGTGTGTGTGTGTGTGTGTGTGTGTGTGTGTGTGTGTGTGTGTGTGTGTGTGAGAGCATTTGTTTTTCCTCAATCACCAACTTCTCTCATTTAAATTCACTTGATGCTAGTGAATTCACTCAGTCTTGGATCAAAACTATCATCGTAGATAAAGTATTTAATTTTTATCGAGTCTTACTTTTGCTTTCATATCTGATATTATTGCTGACCTCTTCTTTCGTATCTATTACACTAATGTGGTGTAATTAATTAGTCATCAAAGACTCAGTCTCACTCAGTACTGGAGAGGATGTTATCATCTGGAACAGGGCTGGGCAACTTTGACGATGGAGAGGGCCACTATATTTCCACACTCACTCCAGAGGGCCATATATTACTGTCGTAGCAAAAATAGCCGATCTACAAGCTCAAAACGCGTCGCGCTGCGACACATTTTGAGCTTGTAGATTGGCTATTTTTGCTATATGATTTTTTTTCTTCTATTTGTGAGTTTGAATCCTGAAACTTAACATTTTTATGTCATTTCAAATGCCTTTAATTATACGTGTGTTGAGCAATGAGCTACTAATTTAGACTGAAGTAATTAAAGCAGGTCATGTTTGCATGTTGTGGAATTGTAAACAGCTGGAACGAACATTATATCAGTGTTCTGATGTTAACCTGAGGGCCACATTATAAGTGAAGTTGCCCACCCCTGATCTGGAATATAGAATTATTAAAAAAATTGATCTTGTTTTGTGATTTGGCCAATTATTATTCCCACATACTTCATGACCTCACCGCTTCTGTAGATTCATTAAAGGGATAGTTCAGAATTTTTAAAACTTAAGTTGTATGAAATACTTGCCATTAATATAGTGGTTACAACTGTATTCATTGAATGCCTGAGTCCCGTGGTGGGAGTTCTGCTCTGTTTTTGGTGAAATATTAAAGGACCACTTCACCACTTTTCAACCTATCTTCATATAATAGCTCCTCACTAATAATCATGATAAAATGGCACGATTTTTTCTCTACTCAGTCTGTCTCATAGGAGACACAGACACAGTCATCATTAGGCAGATTTATTTTTAAAACAAAAATTCATTATCGTGAGAACGATGGCTTCCATTTTCACATTGCAACTTTTCAGGACTAGAAAGCCTGCTTTTCATGATTATTAGTGAGGACCTATTATATGAAGATAGGTTGACAAGTGGTGAAGTGGTCCTTTAAGTAGTTCCGGTCATTTTATGGGGGTCACATTAAAAGTAAATTAATTCACAAAACTCATGTCATTTGTATTGTTGACCTATTTCTAAAATATTAGCCAACTTTTGTTCATGTTTAACCCCTCTATCACACAGAACTATGTTTTTTGTGTCCATATCACTACGCCCAAAAATTGTTCCGTGTGATAGAGAGGTCAAAGTTGAACAAAAGTTACGCTAATATTTTAGAAATAGGTCAACAATACAAATGTACTGTACTGTACTGTACTGTACTGTACTGTACTGTACTGTACTGTACTGTACTGTACTGTACTGTACTGTACTGTACTGTACTGTACTGTACTGTACTGTACTCAGGTGGAAGAGCGCATCACTGCATGCCTGGCTGACATCTCACAGTGGATGTCCTCCAACCACCTCAAGCTGAACCCAGACAAGACTGAGCTTCTCTTCTTCCCAGCTAAATCCTGCCCTATGCGGGAGCTAACTATTTCCGTAGACAACGCCCTGGTAACGTCTGTCCCAACAGCCAGGAATCTTGGTGTTGTCCTGGATAGTCAGCTCTCGTTCAAAGCTCACATCACAGCTGTCACTCGATCATGTAGGTTCACACTCTATAACATACGACGAATTAGACCGTTCCTCACCCAGGAATCAGCCCAGCTCCTAATCCAGACAACAGTCTTGTCAAAACTCGACTATTGTAACTCCCTCCTTACTGGCCTACCAGCATGTGCACTTAAGCCTCTCCAGCTGATCCAAAATGCAGCAGCTCGCTTGGTCTTCAACCAGCCAAAATTCTCACATGTCTCCCCCCTGCTCCGCTCCCTCCACTGGCTCCCGGTCGCTGCCCGCACAGAATACAAAACTCTGATGCTGGCATTCAAAGCAACCAAAGGTATGGCTCCCCCATATCTTACAAGTATGATTGAACCCTACAAACCCTCCCGCGCACTCAGATCAGCCAACGCAGGGAAACTGGAAGTACCCTCACTAAAAACGCTGGGCCAACGCTCCACACGTCCCAAACTCTTCTCCCTTCTGGCTCCAAAACTGTGGAATGCACTTCCCATTGCAGTCAGAACTGCAGCATCACTCCCAATCTTCCGCCGTAGCCTGAAAACCCACCTTTTCAGACTCCATCATGGCCAATAGCACTTACCCTAACCCCTTAGATAGCATTTCTGTTGGCTTAGATAGCATTTGACACAGACTTATAGCATGTTATGTAGACAGCACTATAATTGTATTGTATATAGTTATAGCACGCCATAGTACATATGTATAGCATAGTAGTAAATATGTATAGTTTATATGTATAGTGTATGTATAGTTTCATTATATAGATATTCCACTGTTACTTTCTTAGCTTACGCATGTTTCATGATACTGATAAATGCTTTTATGTGATGTATTCCCATGCTTTTGTTCTTGCTTAAATGTAAGTCGCTCTGGATTAAGAGCGTCTGCTAAATGCCTAAATTGTAAATTGTAATTGTACTGATGCACCTGAAATCATCACAACAGTGACACGCATTTGGTTGGTCTCATACACATGTCAAACAAACATTCTGTGTTCCGGTCCGTCTTGTGTTTCATCGCCACCATGATGAGGTTCCCGGTTCGATCCCAGGCTCCCGGAGAGTAGTGTGGAAGTGTCCTTGAGCAAGACTCTGAACTCCTAGTCCTGATTGCTCCCGATGAGCAGGTTGGTGCCTTGCATGGTTTCCCCCGCCATCGGTGTGTGAATGTGTGTGAAATGATCTACCGGTACAAGGAGTTTGTAGTTGACATTTCTCCACAAAACTCCTCCATAGGACACCAATCGTTTCAACCAGAGCTGACTGGCTGTGGAGTCCAGATTTCAACCAGAGCTGACTGACTGTGGAGTCCAGATTTCAACCAGAGCTGACTGACTGTGGAGTCCAGATTTCAACCAGAGCTGACTGACTGTGGAGTCCAGATTTCAGGCCAAGA
This sequence comes from Protomyctophum parallelum, assembly GCF_964188405.1. Taxonomy (NCBI): domain Eukaryota; kingdom Metazoa; phylum Chordata; class Actinopteri; order Myctophiformes; family Myctophidae; genus Protomyctophum; species Protomyctophum parallelum. Next base: position 2,154,237 of record NC_139718.1, on the reverse strand, counting down.
TGAACTCTCTCTGCCCTCCCACTGATACCGGGGACACTTCCGCTGAACGGGAGGAATCCAAAGACCACCAATACCTCAGTGAGTTACTGACTGTCTCTCATCTCTCTTTAGTCCGCTTCTCTCTTATTGTTATGTGTATTCAAGATGATTTAATCTGGCTTCTGTTTGGAATCCTACACTTTTTCTCTCGCCTTTTTTTTATATAGAATAGTTGTACATTTTTTGTGACCTGTAAACGTCTCACATTTTGTTTATGCTTTGACCTCATGACCTCATGGTCATTACTTCCATTACCATGATGTCATAATTAAGCATTCTCATGGATTATTATCAACTAACAAACTATTATGATGGAATGATTCACTATTTTGTCAAATAAACTAAAGTATTGCATATGGAATGCGTGTTAATTTAGTCATTAAACATTTTCAAAGCCTAAATAAGTCTTTCTACCTCTCAAACTATATTCCCTTCATCTTTGTTTTCAACCCAGGGTCTGATCGTCAGTCCGATCTCTACGTCTGCTCAGCTGTGAATGAACACAGAATAAGCGTGGCCAAACCGCCAAAGATCCACTGCTGTGACCAGTGTGGAAAAAACTTCCCTATAAAGTCCCTGCTTAAAAAACACTACGTAATGCACACTGGAGAGAAACCCTACGAGTGTGACCAGTGTGGAAAGACATTTTCAAAGAAGTCCACTCTTAAAACACACCGGAGAATTCACACCGGAGAGAAACCCTACCTTTGCGACCAGTGCGGGGAAAAATTCAGTCAGAATTCCGTGCTTAAACAACACCAGGTAAAACACACAGGAGAAAAACCCTTCTGTTGTGAACAATGTGGGACAGGTTTTGCTCAAAGTTCTGCTCTCAAGATCCATCAGCGCATCCACACCGGGGAGAAGCCATACCACTGTGAACTGTGTGGCCAAAGTTTCAGGACCAGCGACCACCTGAACGTCCACCTTAGATTTCACAGAGGACACAGACCTTTTAGTTGTGACCAGTGTGGGAAAAGCTTCACCACTGTGTCCATCTTAAAAGCACACCGGATGACTCACACGGGAGAGAAACCCCACAGATGTGACCAGTGTGGGAAGTCCTTCAGTCAGCCTAGCAGTTTACAAGCTCACAGACTCGTGCACACAGGCTTTAGACCGTTCCACTGTGAGTTGTGTGGAAAGGCGTTTACTACAAATCACGGCCTACAGCGTCACCAGCCCTGCACACATGATGTGTGATAGAGAAACCCTATCAATGTGAACAGTTTGACACAGAGACCACAGAACTGTACAACACATTACCACATGTAGCAGACAGGCACCATTATCCTAGGTATAACATGCATATAATTGTAAACAATTGTATTATCATGCATTTATTTTTTGTATTTTGTTTTACAAATTGTATGAATCAAAATCTGAGGAAGAGCCTGGGTGTTAACACCTTGAGGGCCCGGAACGGAGGTCTCCGCCCTATTAATTAATTGTGCGCGATGCCCAACACGGAGATTGCTAACCCCATATATGCCCAGCTTAGTGTGTGTGTGTGTGTGTGTGTACCCCATGATGATGATTTGATTATTATGATGTATGATAATACAGCGCCCCTCACTTCACACAAGTGTGATTTTTATGTCTCTTGTGTCCGGCGCCTCGCATCTGGTATTGCATTTGTTTGGGATGTGTGTGCTTTCTGCTTTGTAAACCGTTGCCATGAAAAATGAAACATGTCGACAGGTTATTAAAACAACGTTTATAATTTTCATAAAATTGTGGGTGTTTTTTATTGTCCTTATGGGTTGTGTCTCACTTGAGACTGCAAGTATATGAGACCAAAGTGAGACACTCCAAGTGATCCTACAGATGCACATAATAATAACTACTAATGCTCTTTGTGCGATCATCCCTCTCATCTCCAACATTATAACTAAAGGCCTTTAGCATGTTATCGTCATTGAGCGTCTGGTTGTCATGGATACAGTGGGGGAGGGGTAGAGATGGACACACAGCTCAAATAACAAAGGCTTGTTATTCAAGCAGAGTCGTTGAGATGAAATGGACCAATCAAGGACCCATAGATTAGACGCCCACTTTGCACACGTTGGCTCCAGAGTCCTTCACAACAACAATAGAACCTTAATGTGTCCGTGGTGGTCAAAGTACTGAGTCAGAGACCTATAGAGCGTCACAGTCCCTCCCCCTTTCAGAACGACGAGTGGCCCAGGAAATGATTCTCCATTCATTTTCTCCATAGGCTTTTCAAAAAGTATTTATATAAAGACGGTTACGCCGCGCACAAAGCCAACTCGGATCGTGACAAATCATGACAACAAACACAATATTTTGTGCCGATCAAATAATTTGTAAGAGTGTGTGTGTGTGTGTGTGTGTGTGTGTGTGTGTGTGTGTGTGTGTGTGTGTATATATATATATATATATATATATATATATAATTATCCTTTTAACCTCCTTTTATGATGATTTCCAGTTTTTTGTGCAACCACTCCTAGACAGTGTGTGTGTGTGTGTGGTTGCAAGATGGCGGCAGGAGTGAACGCTGGTTCACCAGCCAAAATGCAATGATACCACACTAAAGCACATCCGTCGTAACTACCGTCGTCAATGTAGGGAAGAAAGGTTATTATTATTATGGATATAACCAGATTGCTGCTCGCGATGTGTGTGTGTGTGTGTGTGTGTGTGTGTGTATATATATATATATAAGTATATATTTGTACGTCTCTAACTGTTATGATGAATTGAACACGGTGGACCCTCTTGTAAACAAGTGTAAAGCTTTATGGTGTCGTCCACAGTTAACAGTGTTTGTATTGAGTTGTGCTTTTCGTTTGAAATGTACCCATTCTGCATACTGTTAATAAATACTTAAATCAATCAATCTACATCTCAGAGACTTATTGTAGGCTATACCTTTATGCCACTGCAATTTAAATGGAACACTTTTATTTAATTAGTATTATTACAGTGGTTTATGCTTGTTCTGACTGTAACCTGACCTACGTCAGATTATTATTTGTATTTTTTCTTCTTGTTCTACTTGTGTGTAGGATGCACTTAATGTAGTGAGGAGGAGTGTCATATTCTTTGTGATTACCATTATACTGACACCTGTGGGTGTGCTAATCTGCATAACCACTAGAGGGCGATGCAAGCCAATGCATCTCAGTTATGTCCCAGGCCAGCGGTGAATACATTATTACTAAAATAAATAAATTACTCCTCCAGATTCGGTCCAGAAATCCTGCAAATGGTTTCACAGTATCTCTATAGTCATGTGCTCAAGACGGATCTGTCCCATATTTCATATTCCATCCTAATTGGCTATAATTGGCTTTCAAAGTTTGCATGATTTGGCCCGTTTGGAACCACACAAACAAAACAACTTTTAACACAATGATTTATAATAAACACCATGGATGTATATGACTGTATTTCCTTTTTCCATATTAATGAAATCCACGTGTCACACAAACATACACCATGCAAATTGCAATGCAATATAACTGTACAAACAAAATAACAGCTAACACAATTGCATGATGGTAACCATGGCAACGAATATTATTCCCACATACTATACTGTAGGTTACTTCAACTTAAGTTGTATGAAATACTTGCCATTAATATGGCATGTGTGTGAAATGATCTACCGGTAACAAGGAGTTTGTAGTTGACATTTCTCCACAAAACTCCTCCATAGGACACCAATCGTTTCAACCAGAGCTGACTGACTGTGGAGTCCAGATTTCAACCAGAGCTGACTGACTGTGGAGTCCAGATTTCAACCAGAGCTGACTGACTGTGGAGTCCAGATTTCAACCAGAGCTGACTGACTGTGGAGTCCAGATTTCAGGCCAAGATGAACTCTCTCTGTCCTCCCACTGATACCAGGGACACTTCTGCTGAACGGGAGGAATCCAAAGACCACCAATACCTCAGTGAGTTACTGACTGTCTCTCATCTCTCTTTAGTCCGCTTCTCTCTTATTGTTATGTGTATTCAAGATGATTTAATCTGGCTTCTGTTTGGAATCCTACACTTTTTCTCTCGCCTTTTTTATATAGAATAGTTTTATACATTTTTAGTGAACTGTAAACGTCTCACATTTTGTTTATGCTTTAGGCTATTATTTCCATGACCATGATGTCATAATGAAGCATTCTCATGGATTATTATGTCACGGTTAGGTCACTAGTTGTGTAGATAAATAAAACATGTTGAATTATACGACAAACTATTATGATGGAGTAGTGGAGTAGAAATACAAGTCCTGGAAATACTCAAAGTAACTCAAAAGTGTACTTAAGCACAGAAGTTAAGTAAAAATAACACCACTGTAGTGTTGTTTTATAATACTTACACCACTGTAGTGTTGTTTTGGGCAGCAAATTCTGGTTTTAGTTTTAGTCATGGTCTCTTGAATAGTTTTAATTTAGTTAAAAAACATCATAAGATTTTAGTCAACTAAATCTACAGTTGATTTTAGTCGAACAAAATTAATGTGTTTTGGCGGGCCTTGATGCCGTCGTAATGACAGTTTGTTTCACTTGCTGAAAAGAGCTGATCTACAAGCCCACAACGCGCTGCGACGCGTTGTGAGCTTGTAGATCTGCTATTTTCAGCATGCAACTAATTGTAAAATGACATTGTCATTGTATTTACTCTTAGTTTTAGTCATCATAGCTTTAGTTTTAATTTAGTTTTCGTCAGTGAAAAAAGGTAGTCGCCAAATACTTTTTGTCTTAGTTTTAGTCGATGGAAACAACACTGCACCACTGCAGGGTTAGTGCACTAGTTGTGTAGATAAAACATGTTGAAATATATACTGGCCATTATGACAAACTATTATGATGGAATGATTCACTATTTTGTCAAATAAAGTATTGCATATGGAATGCGTGTTAATTTAGTCATTGTTAAACATTTTCAAAGCCTAAATAAGTCTTTCTACCTCTCAAACTATATTCCCTTCATCTTTGTTTTCAACCCAGGGTCTGATCGTCAGTCCGATCTCTACGTCTGCTCAGCTGTGAATGAACACAGAATAAGCGTGGCCAAACCGCCAAAGATCCACTGCTGTGACCAGTGTGGAAAAAACTTCCCTATAAAGTCCCTGCTTAAAAAACACTACGTAATGCACACTGGAGAGAAACCCTACGAGTGTGACCAGTGTGGAAACAAATTTGCAAGGATGTCCCATCTTAAAAGACACCGTATAATTCACACTGGAGAGAAACGCTACCTTTGCGACCAGTGCGGGGGAAAATTCAGTCAGAATTCCGTGCTTAAACAACACCAGGTAAAACACACAGGAGAAAAACCCTTCTGTTGTGAACAATGTGGGACAGGTTTTGCTCAAAGTTCTGCTCTCAAGGTCCATCAGCGCATCCACACTGGGGAGAAGCCATACCACTGTGAACTGTGTGGCCAAAGTTTCAGGACCAACGACCACCGGAAAGTCCACCTTAGATTTCACAGAGGACACAGACCTTTTAGTTGTGACCAGTGTGGGAAAAGCTTCACCACTGTGTCCATCTTAAAAGCACACCGGATGACTCACACGGGAGAGAAACCCCACGGATGTGACCAGTGTGGGAAGTCCTTCAGTCAGCCTAGCAGTTTACAAGCTCACAGCCTCGTGCACACAGGCTTTAGACCGTTCCACTGTGAGTTGTGTGGAAAGGCGTTTAATACAAATCACGGCCTACAGCGTCACCAGCCCTGCACACATGGGCAATAGAGAAACCCTATCAATGTGAACAGTGTGACACAGAGACCACAGACCTGTACAACACATTACCACGTGTAGCAGACAGGCACCATTATATTTGTAAAGAATTTTATTATCATGCATTTTTTGTTTTACAAATTGTATGAATCAAAATCTGAGGAAGAGCCTGGGTGTTAACACCTTGAGGGCCCGGAACGGAGGTCTCCGCCCTATTAATTAATTGTGCGCGATGCCCAACACGGAGATTGCTAGCCCCATCTATGCCCAGCTTAGTGTGTGTGTGTGTGTGTGTGTGTGTACCCCATGATGATGATTTGATTTGATTATTATGATGATGTATGATAATACAGCGCCCCTCACTTCACACAAGTGTGATTTTTATGTATCTTGTGTCCGGCGCCTCGCTTCTGGTATTGCATTTGTTTGGGATGTGCGTGCTTTCTGCTTTGTAAACCGTTGCCATGAAAAATGATCATACAGGTTATTAAAACAACGTTTATAATTTTCATAAAATTGTGGGTGTTTTTTATTGTCCTTATGGGTTGTGTCTCACTTGAGACTGCAAGTATATGAGACAAAAGTGAGACACTCCAAGTGATCATACAGATGCACATAATAATAACTACTAATGCTCTTTGTGCGATCATCCCTCTCATCTCCAACATTATAACTAAAGGCATTTAGCATGTTATCGTCATTGAGCGTCTGGTTGTCATGGATACAGTGGGGGAGGGGTAGAGATGTACACACAACTCAAATAACAAGGGCTTGTTATTCAAACAGAGTCGTTGAGATGAAATAGACCAATCAAGGACCCATAGATTAGACGCCCACTTTGCACACGTTGGCTCCAGAGTCCTTCACAACAACAATAGAACCTTAATGTGTCCGTGGTGGTTAAAGTACTGAGTCAGAGATCTATAGAGCGGTGCAGTCCCGCCCCCTTTCAGAACGACGAGTGGCCCAGGAAATGATTCTCCATTCATTTTCTCCATAGGCTTTTCAAAAAGTATTTATATAAAGACGGTTACGCAGCGCACAAAGCCAACTCGGATCGTGACAAATCATGACAACGAACACAATATTTTGTGCCGATCAAATAATTTGTAAGAGTGTGTGTGTATATATATATATATATATATATATATATATATATATATATATAATTATCCTTTTAACCTCCTTTTATGATGATTTCCAGTTTTTTGTGCAACCACTCCTAGACAGTGTGTGTGTGTGTGTGTGTGTGTGTGTGTGTGGTTGCAAGATGGCGGCAGGAGTGAACGCTGGTTCACCAGCCAAAATGCAATAATCCGTACATCCGTCGTAACTACCGTCGTCAATGTAGGGAAGAAAGGTTATTATTATTATGGATATAACCAGATTGCTGCTCGCGGTGTGTGTGTGTGTGTGTGTGTGTGTGTGTGTGTGTGTGTATATATATATATAATTATCCTTTTAACCTCCTTTTATGATGAGTTCCAGTTTTTTTCATATAGAAGTGTATATTTTTACGTCTCTAAATGTTATGATGAATTGAACATGGTGGACCCTCTTGTAAACAAGTGTAGCTTTATGGTGTTGTCCACAGTTAACAGTTTTTGTATTGAGTTGTGCTTTTCGTTTGAAATGTACCCATTCTGCATACTGTTAATAAATACTTCAATCAATCAATCTACATCTCAGAGACTTATTGTAGGCTATACCTTTATGCCACTGCAATTTAAATGGAACACTTTTATTTAATTAGTATTATTACAGTGGTTTATGCTTGTTCTGAATGTAACCTGACCTACCTCAGATTATTATTTGTATTTTTTCTTCTTGTTCTACTTGTGTGTAGGATGCACTTAATGTAGTGAGGAGGAGTGTCATATTCTTTGTGATTACCATTATACTGACAGCTGTGGGTGTGCTAATCTGCATCACCACTAGAGGGCGATGCAAGCCAATGCATCTCAGTTATGTCCCAGGCCAGCGGTGAATACATTATTACTAAAAATAAATAAATTACTCCTCCAGATTCGGTCCAGAAATCCTGCAAATGGTTTCACAGTATCTCTATAGTCATGTGCTCAAGACGGATCTGTCCCATATTTCATATTCCATCCTAATTGGCTATAATTGGCTTTCAAAGTTTGCATGATTTGGCCCGTTTGGAACCACACAAACAAAACAACTTTTAACACAATGATTTATAATAAACACCATGGATGTATATGACTGTATTTCCTTTTTCCATATTAATGAGATCCACGTGTCACACAAACATACACCATGCAAATTGCAATGCAATATAACTGTACAAACAAAATAACAGCTAACACAATTGCATGATGGTAACCATGGCAACGAATGGTGTCTGTTTGCTGTTTCTGCACAAGGAGGGTGAGTATTTTTCTCACTTCTTCCCAACATCATGTTGGGAAGAAGTGACTACTTTGAATTGGAATGTTGGCAACATGCATTGCACTACGCCAGGCTCCTCCTATGGTTCTTCTCCACAGTGAGCGGACGTGGGACTGGGAGGGGCGTCTGGACGGCAGGCGGCTGTGGCGAAAACAGGAGAAAGGAACAATCAGTCATAACGGACACGTTTCAGTCAGACAAACCATTGTTTAGCTCTGTTACAGACTACATTAGATTAGATTATCATTTAGTCACTGTTCTGTCCACTACGTTGAACTGGGAGAGTTTAGTCAAGAAGCAGAGGCTGCAGAGCAGAGGACTGGGTCAAAGACCACAACATGTCAGCGAGTAAAGTCACATCCCAGACGGTAAAAGCGGACCTCAAACGTGGACCATCATCAGAGTGGACCGATGCTGCGTCGGAGAAGGAACAGATCCAGACCTCCATGCTGAAGCAGCCTGTGATAAAGCTACACAGAATAGAGTGTTGTATAACATGCAGTAGTTTTCCAATAGTAGTTTCTCCAATAGATGGCACTGTTGTAGGCCTACTGTTGATTCTTTCCACCTCTGCAGACTGCTTGTAAAGCGTCACTTCCTGTTTTGTGTTATTGCTGACTCACATTGTGTGTGCGTGCTGGTAAATAAAAGCTCTACAAACAATAGGTTATGGGCCCAGATCGTCGCTAAAAAGCTGTTGTACACGGACTGTGTGAAGATAAACAGTATTGTGGGATTTCACAATGGAGGATAAGCTGTTTATTGACAGGCTGAGCGGATCAGAGAACTGGGCAACATGGAAGTTTCAGATGGAGCACTTGCTAAAGGCTAAAGGACTATGGGGCATGCTAATGGAGACAGAGACGCTAGCTGCAGATGCTAATGCAGCAGCACAGGCTGAATTCACTAGACGGAGAGAGAAGGCATTCTCCATGTTAGTGCTAAATGTAAGTACACCCCAGCTGTACCTGATAACAAGCTGTCAAACTCCCAAAGAAGCGTGGACCACGCTGAAAGCCCATTTTGAGAGAGATACATTGGCAAATAAACTGTTCCTGAAGAAAAGATATTTCAGATGTGAAATGAAGGCTGGAGAGGCTTTAACTGACCATTTAAAACAAATGAAGGAGCTGACTGATCAGCTATCAGCAATTGGATCTGTAATTGAAGAGGAAGACCAAATTGTAACACTGTTGGGTAGTTTGCCACCAAGTTATGCTACCATTGTCACTGCACTTGAAACAAAAATTGACAACCTGACACTGACGTTTGTTCAGCAAGCATTAATAAATGAAGAGCAAAAGCGAGTGAATGCTAATGATTTCAGTGGTGCTATGTCAGGAGGTGCATCAGCCATGTCATCACAATTTCGTGGAAATGTGCAGGATAGCTCCAAGACAGTGGGAGCAGTAGACAGAAGCACGTGGAGATGTTACAAATGTGGGAAAGAAGGCCACTTAAAACGTGATTGTCCGACCTTGAAAATTAAACCAAAAAAGAAAATCCACAAGGCCAAGAACATGATGTGTGAGGATGAAGAAGATTCCTCTGAAAGTGCCTTCGTGATCAGAGAGGCAAACAGTGACAGACCACAACAGGCTGAATGGTTAATTGATTCTGGAGCATCAAAACACATGACGTGTGATAAAGACATTCTTCAAGAATACCAGCAATTCACAAAAGCACAGTCTGTGAAACTGGGTGACGGCAGGATGGTTGACGCCCTAGGAATCGGAAATGTCAACATGAAAATGACTTTCAAATCAAGTGATGTAAAAAATGTCACAATGTATGATGTGCTGTATGTTCCAAAGCTGTCTGGGAATTTATTTTCAGTGGGAGCTGCTACGAAGAAAGGGAATACAGTGCAGTTCAGAAAGTCTCATTGCTACATACGTGGAAGAAATAGAACACTTCAAGGAATGGGAACACAACGAGCTGATGGACTATATCAGCTGGATATTAAAGGAAGTGAAACTGTCTGTCACAGTGCTTCAGTAGCAGCCAGCCTGTGGCACCAGCGCCTTGGTCACACCACCAAGCTTAAGGAACTCAAAGATCTGGTGAACGGAGTGAACTTCTCTGCAGAAAAAGAGATCCCCTTCTGTGAAGGATGTGTGGAAGGCAAGTTGGCTAAGAAGCCATTCAAGTCGATTGGAGGAATCCGTTCCAAACGCAAGATGCAGCTGATTCACAGTGATGTCTGTGGTCCCATGCAGACCGAATCTATAAGTGGAGCAAAATATTTTGTGACTTTCATTGATGATTACACAAGATGTTGCAAGGTATACTTCATGAAACAGAAGAATGAGGTGCTAAACAAATTCAAGGAATTTGAGAGAATATTCTCAAATGAGTCTGGTCTGAGCATCACAAGGCTGAGGACAGATAATGGTGGTGAGTACACCTCAAAGGAGTTTCAAGAATATTTGAAGTCTCAAGGCATTCACCATGAAATGACTGTACCTCACTCACCACAGCAAAATGGTGTTGCAGAAAGAAAAAATAGGACATTAGTTGAAGCAGCTAGAAGCATGCTGTCACATGCTAAGTTACCAAAAATGTTCTGGGCAGAGGCTGTAGCCACCGCAGCTTACATACAGAACAGGCTGCCCACAGCTGTTCTGAAGGAAGAGACACCCTACGAGAGATGGTGTGGGAAGAAACCAGACATGAGTCACATGAAGGTGTTTGGCTGTATTGCTTATGCACATATCCCAGATGAAGAAAGAAGGAAGCTGGACAAAAAGGCTGTGAAGCTTCGTTTCGTGGGATATGCAAACAATGCCAAGGGATATCGCCTGTATGATGAAGAGAAGAGGAGGATTCTAATCCGTCGTGATGTCATCTTCGATGAATCAAACTTCAACTGGAAGCAGGAAGTGAAAGTACCCTGTTCAGAGAACGAGATAATCATAAAAACAGATGAGAGTGAAACACAACATGATGAGGTCACAGTTGACAGCACTGTCAGAACAAGCGGCAGAATAAGAAATGCTCCAAGGAGATTTGGATATGATGAGTTTGCCGATATAGTGACTGTTGATCATCATGCCAATATGTGTCGTGTGACAGAGCCAATCACACTGAAAGAAGCATTGGTGAGTCCAAATGCAAAAGAATGGCAGGAGGCGGCTGACTTGGAATATGAGTCACTGCTGGAAAATGAGACGTGGGACTTGGTGGATTTACCAAGAGGAAGAAAGGCAGTAGGATCGAGATGGGTGTTCAAAGTCAAGCATCATAGTGATGGAAGAGTGGAGAGATACAAGTGCAGGCTCGTTGCCAAGGGCTACTCACAGTTGTATGGTGCTGACTATGATGAAACGTTTTCACCGGTAGTACGTTTCAGCTCTATTCGTACATTATTGTCCTTTGCCATTCAAAACAATCTACATGTACACCAGATGGATGTTGTAACTGCATTCCTTAATGGACATCTGGAAGAAGAAATTTACATGGAGCAGCCAGAGGGCTACATCAAACCAGGGCAGGAACACCTGGTATGCAAACTGGAAAAATCAATCTATGGACTGAAGCAGTCTCCTCGCTGCTGGAGCAAGGCTTTCACAGAGTTCATGATGGAAATTGGATTCAAGCAGAGCACATCAGACCCCTGCGTGTTTGTGAGATCAAGAAAAGAGCTTGAGATGCTCGCAGTTTACGTCGATGATTTGATTCTGATAACGGAGTCAACTGAGAGCATGAACGAGCTCAAAGTGGCTCTCAAGGAGCGCTATAAGATGAAAGACATGGGAGAGCTGTCCTATATCCTGGGCATCTCTGTGATCCAAGATAAAGAGAAGAACCGTGTCATTCTTCATCAGAAGCATTACATTGAAGGAATACTTCAGAAATATGGAATGGATAATGCAAATCCTGTGGCAACTCCTGCTGATGCCAACGTAAAGTTGAGGAAGAGTGATGGTGTCAGTAAGCCAGTGGACCAGCATACCTATCAGTCAATGGTCGGAAGTCTGCTGTATGCTGCAATGGCCACAAGACCAGACATAGCTCAAGCAGTGAGTGCTGTGTCAAAGTTCAATGCAAATCCAGATGCTGCACATCTGACTGCTGTGAAGAGGATACTTCGATACTTGAAAGGGACAGCAAACCTTGCTCTCAAGTATGAGCAATCAGACTCTGGAGCTTTGATTGGATTCTCAGATGCTGACTGGGCTGGAGATCAGGATGACCGCCACTCGACAACAGGCAACGTCTTTCTACTGAGTGGAGGAGCAGTGAGCTGGCTCAGCAAGAAACAAGCAACAGTTGCACTTTCAACAGCAGAAGCGGAGTACATCGCACTCAGTCAAGCCGCTCAAGAAGGAATCTGGCTGAAAAGATTACTGAGTGATCTCGGAGTGGAAACTATGTCCACAGTGATCCTGGAAGACAACCAAGGAGCCATCGCAATCGCGAAGAATCCTGTGAACCACTCCAGGACCAAACACATAGACATTCGCTACCACTACATCCGTGAATGTGTGCAGAATGGACAAATAGAACTGCAATATTGTCCAACAAATGACATGAAAGCGGATATCTTTACCAAACCACTGCCTAGACAGCAGTTTGAATATCTCAGGGGAGAGATTGGACTTTTCTTTATTTAAAGTAAAGTGGTTATTTTGTGCTTGACAGGTGTACGCCGAACGCTGCCTGATCAATGCAATTCTAAAAAGAAAAAATGTGAAAAAGAGTTCCAGTGAAATCATTGTAAACAAACTAAAAGAGTTCCAGTGAAAACAATGTAAAAGAAAAAATGTTTTTTTTTGTTTTGACTTTATTTGTGAAGGAGAGCACAGCTCTGTAGTATTATTTAAAGGGACTTAATGCTATTGAAAACTAAGTGGGAGTGTTGTATAACATGCAGTAGTTTTCCAATAGTTTCTCCAATAGATGGCACTGTTGTAGGCCTACTGTTGATTCTTTCCACCTCTGCAGACTGCTTGTAAAGCGTCACTTCCTGTTTTGTGTTATTGCTGACTCACATTGTGTGTGCGTGCTGGTAAATAAAAGCTCTACAAACAATATAGAGAAGGAGCAGATCTACCAGACCTCCATGCTGAAGCAGCCTGTGGTAAAGCTACACAGAATAGAGAAGGAACAGATCTACCAGACCTCCATGCTGAAGCAGCCTGTGATAAAGTTACACAGAATAAGTATGTGCATGTTTTCATGTCACTGTATTGTACACTTTGATTTCATCTTCAACAGACAGCACATGCACACACATTTTGTGGTGGAGTAACTGAGTAATGCTTAAGTTCCTCCTAGCAGTCCTAGCACTAAACTCAAACTGTAGTTAATTGTCTCCACCAGGCCGAAGGCATGGGGAGAGTTAGCCCTACAAGCAGAACCCAATGCTACTGAAGTTTCTGACATTTTTGACGACCCAGACCATGGGGTCCTATTCCACCTCCACCCTGCCACCGGGTACGCACACATAAATACACGTAAACACCTTCGGAAACCTCCTTCTGCACTCTTTGAAGGCTTCTTTTCCTTTGAGGGCTTCTGAATCTGTGAACTATAAGTACCTATAAATAATAGGTAATTAAAAATACTTAACGGCTTCCGCGCCACAGGAGATATTCGCAGCGGTTTGTATAGGTACTTATAGTTCACAGATTCAGAAGCCCTCAAAGGAAAACAGGCCGTCAAACGGCGCAGATACGATGTTACCGAGCATATTTATGTCCGCGTCCCAACATTCCCATACGAAAATATAGATACGCACAGGGACCCTACACAAAGCGACATCCAAATTACAGAAAAGCTTTATGGAGGGTTACGAGAGGGGCTAGGGGAGAGTATGTTTTGCACTCCGTCTGTCTGTCTGTCTGTCTGTCTGTGGACAGCTAATCTCTGGCACTGTTGTCTTGATCGCAGCCAAACTCTGCACACACACTCTGTGGATGCCAGAGCTGAAGCTCTGCTCCGAATATTTCACATGGCCCTGTTATAGCGCCACCAGGAGGCCAATTTTTGCAAAACACATTTTTTGACTACACACCTACAGATTTTGTCCAAACATCACGCAAATTGGTACACGGTCTCTCTATAGCCACTACACAAAACTGGTCTTTCAGTTTTTTTCATACTCCATCCTGATTGGCTAAGATTGGCTTCCAAAGTTCGCAGGAGTGCTCCGTTTTGAACAAATTGCCGCACATGCACACATCGTGTGATTTCTGTGGAATGTTGCACGCACATTCCCACTAGGCAGAGGAAGAAAGGCCACTTGAAACTTCTCAAATCAGCCTCATGATGGCGCTATAACTGGCCTATTCGTGTTTTTACCTATAACTGCACCGATCCCTAGAACCTTTGCCCTGTATTGTTCACATCTGCTGTTTATAGCGCCACCAGGAGGCCGTGTGTAAAACCTTTCTTTTTATTACGCCTTCAGATTTGATAAAAAATACACATGATCTTTGTAGTCATGTGATCAACAAGGGTCTGTTTGATTTCTCATATTCTAGACCAGTGTTTCCCAACCTTTTTTCTGCCATGGCACACTTTTCATAGCCAAAAAATCCCATATATATGTAAAATCCCATATATATATACATATATATGATATGACATATATAAATATACAATATACATACTCTTTTCCACCCACACACACACAGCTAGGGTGACCAGATCCAAACTGTTCATTTGAGGGACAGAAGTATCGCTTGTGTGGGACAAGTGGGGCCGCCCCCCCCCCCCCCGCCCCCCCCCATCCCACTTGTCCCACACAAGCGATACTGGAGTACCGGGTTAGCAACTTACTACTTGAGTTTCTATTAAATGCCTTGATGTCATATTCGACAATAGGCCTATTGGCTATCATTTATAAACTCCTCTGGTGTCTCACATTTTGTTTTAAATCATGCTTTATTTTTATGTTTATGCTATTTTAACAGGCTTAAAAACACATCTTGCAATGTGGCAATGAGAGAGCTTTATAACAGAAGGCCAACTATTAGGGCATTTGAACACTGATGCAATTGCCTGTCATCAGTCACAATGTGGGACAGGGTCTCAATTTGTGGGACGCCTGAAAAGTCTTAGAAATGAGGGACTGTCCCACGCAAAGAGGGACATCTGGTCACCCTACACACAGCTGCTATACAATGTATTTGTAACCAGAAGAAAATATTTGCTCTCATATACACAAGATGGCTAGTTTTATATATTTAGCAAATATATTTTTAATATTAATATATTTTATTTCCTGACCTACCAATGTGAACACAAACGCTTCCATCACGTCATGCATGATCAACACAGTTTGAGTGAATGCTGTGCAGTCAGTGCAGTCAGTGCAGTCAGTGCAGTCGGTGCAGTCAGTGCAGTCGGTGCAGTCAGTGCAGTCAGTGCAGTCAGTGCAGTCAGTGCAGACGTGCCGCAGTCAGTGCAGTCGGTGCAGTCAGTGCAGTCAGTGCAGTCGGTGCAGTCAGTGCAGTCAGTGCAGTCAGTGCAGTCAGTGCAGACGTGCCGCAGTCAGTGCAGTCAGTGCAGTCAGTGCAGACGTGCCGCAGTCAGTGCAGTCAGTGCAGTCAGTGCAGTCAGTGCAGTCAGTGCAGTCGGTGCAGTCAGTGCAGTCAGTGCAGTCAGTGCACACACAGGAGGTTAAGAACGTCTTCACTGCTGTCTGTGACACGCTGAATCATGAGAGAACTTCATTCGGTTCCTACTTGGAACCCAAATTCGGTACCCAATAACCATCACGAAATACCAACACAATTTACATGTTATTTTTAAAACATCTCATTTAGCCTCTGTTTCTCTCTCCTCATTCTCCATCCCAGATGTCTTTCCTGCCCAACTCAAACATGTCTACAGCAGAAATAGACATGTCAACCAACACCAGAGAATTCATACAGGAGAGAAGCCCTACGCCTGTGACCAGTGTGGGAGCAGGTTCAGCTCTAGCAGTCATCTCAAAAGTCACCAGAGAATTCATACAGGAGAGAAACCCTACGCCTGTGACCAGTGTGGGAGCAGGTTCAGCGTGATCAGTCATCTAAAAGTTCACCAGAGAATTCATACAGGAGAGAAGCCCTACGCCTGTGACCAGTGTGGGAGCAGGTTCAGCTCTAGCAGTCATCTCAAAAGTCACCAGAGAATTCATACAGGAGAGAAACCCTACGCCTGTGACCAGTGTGGGAGCAGGTTCAGCGTGATCAGTCATCTAAAAGTTCACCAGAGAATTCATACAAGAGAGAAGCCCTACGCCTGTGACCAGTGTGGGAACAGGTTCAGCCGGAGCAGTGGTCTCAAAAGTCACCAGAGAATTCATACAGGAGAGAAGCCCTACGCCTGTGACCAGTGTGGGAGCAGGTTCAGCGTGAGCAGTGAACTAAAACGTCACCAGAGAATTCATACAGGAGAGAAGCCCTACGCCTGTGACCAGTGTGGGGCTAGGTTCAGCCAGAGCAGTGAACTCAAAAGTCACCAGAGAATTCATACAGGAGAGAAGCCCTACCACTGTGACCAGTGTGGGAGCAGGTTCAGCTCTAGCAGTAATCTCAAACGTCACCAGAGAATTCATACAGGAGAGAAGCCCTACGCCTGTGACCAATGTGGGGCTAAGTTCAGCGTGAGCAGTGCTCTCAAAAGTCACCAGAGAATTCATACAGGAGAGAAGCCCTACGCCTGTGACCAGTGTGGGAGCAGGTTCAGCGTGAGCAGTGAACTAAAACGTCACCAGAGAATTCATACAGGAGAGAAGCCCTACGCCTGTGACCAATGTGGGGCTAAGTTCAGCGTGAGCAGTGCTCTCAAAAGACACCAGAGAATTCATACAGGAGAGAAGCCCTACCACTGTGACCAGTGTGGGACTAGGTTCAGCATGAGAAGTCATCTCAAAAGTCACCAGAGAATTCATACAGGAGAGAAGCCCTATGCCTGTGACCAGTGTGGGACTAGGTTCAGCGTGAGCAGTGCTCTCAAAAGTCACCAGAGAATTCATACAGGAGAGAAGCCCTATGCCTGTGACCAGTGTGGGAGAAGGTTCAGCCAGAGCAGTCATCTAAAAGTTCACCAGAGAATTCATACAGGAGAGAAGCCATAATGCCTGTGACCAGTGTGGGACTAGGTTCAGCCAGAGCAGTGAACTCAAAAGTCACCAGAGAATTCATACAGGAGAGAAGCCCTACGCCTGTGACCAGTGTGGGACTAGGTTCAGCCAGATAGGTAGTCTCAAATATCATGAGAGAACTCATAGAGAGAAGACCAGCTACCACTGACTCTGTAGTTCTGTAGACTTCTCTGTAGTCTCACCTCAAACAACATCCCATCGTAGTAGTGGTGCACAGTGCACACTTACCGATGCACAACATGCCAGTGGTGGAAAGTAACTTAAGTACAATTTTGAGGCATTTGTACTTTACTTGAGTATTTCCAATTTCCAATACTTTTACTTCTACTCCACTACATCTCGGAGACAAAATTTGTACAGTTACTTCACTACAATTATTTGAAAACTTTTGTTACAAGTTACTTTGGAGATTTTAATTTTGATTAGAAAACATATATTAACCAATTCAACCCTATACATTTCGGCCATTTGAAAATAGCCGATCTAAAAGCTCACAAATTATAAGCTTGTAGATCTGCTATTTTCAATAGATTTTGTACACATTTTTAACTTGTGACTGAAATGGCATATTCTGCACAATGAGTACTTTTACTTGTAGTACTTGACTCCTTCAAAACTGCTCTCAAAGGGCACCTATACGGATGGCTGCAATTCGAAACTGGCCCCCGTAAAGTCGAGTCCCCCACCCCCCTTTTTCCACCCCTTGTTTCCCCTCATTGTGTGTGTGTGTGTGTGTGTATATATATATATAATTATCCTTTTAACCTCCTTTTATGATGATTTCCAGTGTTTTTCATATAGAAGTGTATATTTGTACGTCTCTAAATGTTATGATGAATTGAACACGGTGGACCCTCTTGTAAACAAGTGTAAAGCTTTATGGTGTCGTCCACAGTTAACAGTGTTTGTATTGAGTTGTGCTTTTCGTTTGAAATGTACCCATTCTGCATACTGTTAATAAATACTTCAATCAATCAATCTACATCTCAGATACTTATTGTAGGCTATACCTTTATGCCACTGCAATTTAAATGGAACACTTTTATTTAATTAGTATTATTACAGTGGTTTATGCTTGTTCTGACTGTAACCTGACCTATGTCAGATTATTATTTGTATTTTTTTTTCTTGTTCTACTTGTGTGTAGGATGCACTTAATGTAGTGAGGAGGAGTGTCATATTCTTTGTGATTACCATTATACTGACACCTGTGGGTGTGCTAATCTGCATAACCACTAGAGGGCGATGCAAGCCAATGCATCTCCGTTATGTCCCAGGCCAGCGGTGAATACATTATTACTAAAATAAATAAATTACTCCTCCAGATTCGGTCCAGAAATCCTGCAAATGGTTTCACAGTATCTCTATAGTCATGTGCTCAAGACGGATCTGATATATTTCATATTCCATCCTAATTGGCTATAATTGGCTTTCAAAGTTTGCATGATTTGGCCCGTTTGGAACCACACAAACAAAACAACTTTTAACACAATGATTTATAATAAACACCATGGATGTATATGACTGTATTTCCTTTTTCCATATTAATGAAATCCACGTGTCACACAAACATACACGATGCAAATTGCAATGCAATATAACTGTACAAACAAAATAACACAATTGCATGATGGTAACCATGGCAACGAATGGTGTCTGTTTGCTGTTTCTGCACAAGGAGGGTGAGTATTTCTAAACAGTTTTTTTGTACCCAGCACCCTAATTTTTTCCTCCCGGAATTTTCCTCAGTGAGGGGGATAACTTTGTAATATTCTATTGGCTGTTTGTATTCTTTTTGGAAAAATATAAAAAGATACTCCTGTGGAAAGGCTATATTATTTGACTTATTATTTAGTATATGTAAGGTTTTGCCCCCTCAAATGGTACCTCGTCAGATAATCCCCACATATCCTACAACAACTTCTGTGAACAGACTTCACTTGTAGTAGCTTTTCATAAATTATATTTGTACTTAGGCTGTTCTGCTGTCATGAAAGTTTATAGTTAGAGAAATTCAAAGTCCAGCCGTCTGCTGTCCAGCCTCTCCCACCAACCCCTCACTGGGGAAACGTCTGGGAGGAAAACAGAAACGGGGTGAGTTGTCTTCACCCCTCACTGGGGAACATTCTGGGAGGAAAACAGAAACGGGGCGAGTAGTTCTGTTACCCTTCCTGACGAGGGAACCTCCCGAGAGCACTTCAAGTCAAGGGACTGGTTTCAGAAAGGGCCTATATGTGTCTTTCTCTCTCAAACATGGACGCACATGCACACGACCCGTCAGCGGCAGTGCGGAGATGTTGCACAGAGAACTGTGACCCATTCAAAGTAGTCACATCTTCCCAGCATGCATTGCACTACGCCAGGCTCCCCATAATGGTTCTTCTCCCCAGTGAGCGGTGGGACTGGGAGGGGCGTCGGGACGGCAGGCGGCTGTGGCGAAAACAGGACAAAGGAACAATCAGTCAAAACGGGGACGCGTTTCAGTCAGACAAACAGCGGCGGCCATTGTTTAGCTCTGTTACAGTTAGATTAGATTATCATTTAGTCACTGTTCTGTCCACTACGTTGAACTGGGAGAGTTTAGTCAAGAAGCAGAGGCTGCAGAGCAGAGGACTGGGTCAAAGACCACAACATGTCAGCGAGTAAAGTCACATCCCAGACGGTAAAAGCGGACCTCAAACGTGGACCATCATCAGAGTGGACCGATGCTGCGTCGGAGAAGGAACAGATCCAGGCAGCCATGCTGAAACAGCCTGTGATAAAGTTACACAGAATAAGTATGTGCATGTTTTCATGTCACTGTATTGTACACTTTGATGTAATCTTCAACAGACAGCACATGCACACACATTTTGTCGCTATACTCGGTGGAGTAACTGAGTAATGCTTAAAGGACCACTTCACCACTTTTCAACCTATCTTCATATAATAAGTCCTCACTAATAGAGCTGAGCACCGAAGTCTGACGTCACTGTCGGTAGAGGGCGTCAGTCCCCATGTTCATGTATTTTTTTATTAAAATCCCCATTTTAGATCTCTTCATATAAGAACTGCGTTTGAAAAATAATCCCGGCCTTTTCACTCATATGGATATGAAGCATCGACTGAAGGTGGAAATGTACAAATATACCCAAATAGTAACAAAATAAGCGTTAGAAACGAGTCAAACAACCCAGAGACTACATTTCCGGGCAGGCGGGTGGCTGCATCTGCCCGTCGCACAATATTTTTTAATATTGATATTTAATGTTTCGTGGTTAGTACGAGTCGAGTCACCACCAGCTGAGCTTATGTCAATGAAGCTTTTGCGGCCACATTAATTCCATTTTCTCCAGAAACTGGCTGTATCAAATATTAATGGACATCATTAACGACACACAGCCACCCCCCTGACAGAAAGGCAGAGATGATCGGTTTATTTTTCAAACACAGTTCTTATATGAAGCGATCTAAAATACCCCTATGGGGATTTCAATGCAACTAAAAAAAGACATGAACCTGTTTACTGGCGCCCTCTACTGAAAGTGACGTCAGACTTCGGTGCTCTATAATCATGAAAAAATGGCACGATTTTTTTCTACTCAGTCTGTGTCTCATAGGAAGGCTGCGGGCAGTTTAGAAACCGTCTTCCAGTGACATCATCATTAGGCAGATTTTTTTTAAACAAGATTTTTTTACAAAAATATTTAGATTTTCATTATCGTGAGAACAATGGCTTCCATTCTCGCATTGCAACTTTTCAGGACTAGAAAGCCTGCAGTTTCTATTAGCTTGTATTCCCCATCGTTGATGTCACTGGAAGACGGTTTCTGAACTGCCCACAGCCCTCCTATGAGACACAGACCGAGTAGAAGAAAATTGCACAATGTTTTCATGATTATTAGTGGGGACCTATTATATGAAAAGTGGTAAATAAATGGTAAATGGTGCATTTATATAGCGCCTTTATCTAAGGCGCTTTACAGAGATTGTGCATTACATTCACCCATTCATACACCGATGGCAGCGGAAACCATGCAAGGCACCAACTAGCACATCGGGAGCAATTAGGGGCCCCCGTGGTGAAGTGGTCCTCCTAGGAGTCCTAGCACTAAACTCAAACTGTAGTTAATTGTCTCCACCAGGCCGAAGGCATGGGGAGAGTATGTTTTGCACTCCGTCTGTCTGTCTGTGGACAGCTCATCTCTGTCACTGTTGGCTTGTTCGCAGCCAAACTCTGCACACACTCTGTGGATGCCAGAGCTGAAGCTCTGCTCCAAATATTTCACATGGCCCTGTTATAGCGCCACAAGGAGGCCACTTTTTGCTAAACACATTTTTTGACTAAATACATACATAATACATGTATGTATTACATACATAAAAAATACACATGATCTTTCTTTGCATTTATATATATATATATATATATATATCTTTGTAGTCATGTGATCAACAAGGGTCTGTTTGATTTCTCATATTCTAGACCAGTGTTTCCCAACCTTTTTTCTGCCAGGGCACACTTTTCATAGCCAAAAAATCCCAGGGCACACCTAGATGTGCAGTGGGGGGGGGGGGCAATATATATATATAATTAAATATGATTAAAACATCTTATTTAGACTCTGTTTCTCTCTCCTCATTCTCCATCCCAGATGTCTTTCCTGCCCAACTCAAACATGTCTACAGCAGAAATAGACATGTCAACCAACACCAGAGAATTCATACAGGAGAGAAGCCCTACGCCTGTGACCAGTGTGGGAGCAGGTTCAGCGTGAGCAGTCAACTAAAACGTCACCAGAGAATTCATACAGGAGAGAAGCCCTATGCCTGTGACCAGTGTGGGACTAGGTTCAGCCAGAGCAGTCATCTCAAAAGTCACCAGAGAATTCATACAGGAGAGAAGCCCTACGTCTGTGACCAGTGTGGGACTAGGTTCAGCCAGAGCAGTGAACTCAAAAGTCACCAGATAATTCATACAGGAGAGAAGCCCTACGCCTGTGACCAGTGTGGGAGCAGGTTCAGCTCTAGCAGTCAACTCAAACGTCACCAGATAATTCATACAGGAGAGAAGCCCTACGCCTGTGACCAGTGTGGGACTAGGTTCAGCCAGAGCAGTGAACTCAAACGTCACCAGAGAATTCATACAGGAGAGAAGCCCTACGCCTGTGACCAGTGTGGGAGCAGGTTCAGCCGGAGCAGTGAACTCAAAAGTCACCAGAGAATTCATACAGGAGAGAAGCCCTATGCCTGTGACCAGTGTGGGAGCAGGTTCAGCGTGAGCAGTAATCTAAAAGTTCATCAGATAATTCATACAGGAGAGAAGCCCTATGCCTGTGACCAGTGTGGGAGCAGGTTCAGCGTGAGCAGTAATCTAAAAGTTCACCAGAGAATTCATACAGGAGAGAAGCCCTACGCCTGTGACCAGTGTGGTAGCAGGTTCAGCATGAGCAGTAGTCTCAAATGTCACCAGAGAATTCATACAGGAGAGAACCCCTACGCCTGTGACCAGTGTGGGAGCAGGTTCAGCTCTAGCAGTCAACTCAAACGTCACCAGATAATTCATACAGGAGAGAAGCCCTACGCCTGTGACCAGTGTGGGACTAGGTTCAGCCAGAGCAGTGAACTCAAACGTCACCAGAGAATTCATACAGGAGAGAAGCCCTACGCCTGTGACCAGTGTGGGAGCAGGTTCAGCCGGAGCAGTGAACTCAAAAGTCACCAGAGAATTCATACAGGAGAGAAGCCCTATGCCTGTGACCAGTGTGGGAGCAGGTTCAGCGTGAGCAGTAGTCTAAAAGTTCACCAGAGAATTCATACAGGAGAGAAGCCCTATGCCTGTGACCAGTGTGGGGCTAGGTTCAGCCAGAGCAGTGATCTCAAAAGTCACCAGAGAATTCATACAGGAGAGAAGCCCTATGCCTGTGACCAGTGTGGGAGCAGGTTCAGCATGAGAAGTAATCTCAAAAGTCACCAGAGAATTCATACAGGAGAGAAGCCCTACGCCTGTGACCAGTGTGGGAGCAGGTTCAGCTCTAGCAGTAAACTCAAACGTCACCAGATAATTCATTCAGGAGAGAAGCCCTACGCCTGTGACCAGTGTGGGAGCAGGTTCAGTGTGCAATTTACAATTTACAATTTAGGCATTTAGCAGACGCTCTTAATCCAGAGCGACTTACATTTAGGCAAGAACAAAAGCATGGGAATACATCACATAAAAGCATTTATCATGAAACATGCGTAAGATAAGAAGGTAACAGTGGAATATCTATATGATGAAACTATACATACACTATACATAATAAAACTATACATATTCACTACTATGCTATACATATGTACTATGGCGTGCTATGACTATATACAATACAATTATAGTGCTGTCTACATAACATGCTATAAGTCTGTGTCAAATGCTATCTAAGCCAACAGAAATGCTATGTAAGGGGTTAGGGTAAGTGCTATGGGCCATGAGTGTGAGCAGTAATCTAAAAGTTCACCAGAGAATTCATACAGGAGAGAAGCCCTACGCCTGTGACCAGTGTGGGACTAGATTCAGCCAGATAGGTAGTCTCAAATATCATGAGAGAACTCATAGAGAGAAGACCAGCTACCACTGACTCTGTAGTTCTGTAGACTTCTCTGTAGTCTCACCTCAAACAACATCCCATCGTAGTAGTGGTGCACAGTGCACACTTACCGATGCACAACATGCCAGTGGTGGAAAGTAACTTAAGTACAATTTTGAGGCATTTGTACTTTACTTGAGTATTTCCAATTTCCAATACTTTTACTTCTACTCCACTACATCTCGGAGACAAAATTTGTACAGTTACTTCACTACAATTATTTGAAAACTTTTGTTACAAGTTACTTTGGAGATTTTAATTTTGATTAGAAAACATACATTAACCAATTCAACCCTATACATTTCGGCCATTTGAAAATAGCCGATCTAAAAGCTCACAAATTATAAGCTTGTAGATCTGCTATTTTCAATAGATTTTGTACACATTTTTAACTTGTGACTGAAATGGCATATTCTGCACAATGAGTACTTTTACTTGTAACTTTAAGTACATTTTGATGCCGATTGTACTAAACAAAGTAGTTCTAAAATTGCAGTATTGGTACTTTTACAAGTAAAACAATTGAGTACTTTTTCCACCACTGCAACATGCACACACACACACACACACACACACACACACACACACACACACACACACACACACACACACTCCCCTCAAGATCTCTTGGAATTCCTTAAATTCTAGGCTACCACCCAAAGTACTCACTTGATTTCCTGTTTTCACTTGATTACCTGTTTTCTTCATTACATCATAACTTGATTACCTGTTTTCTTCATTACATCATAACTTGATTACCTGTTTTCTTCATTACATCATAACTTGATTACCTGCTTTCTTCATTACATCATAACTTGATTACCTGCTTTCTTCATTACATCATAATTTGATTACCTGTTTTCTTCATTACATCATAACTTCCAGCGACAGCAGTAGATTAAAGTTAACCATGAAGATGATGAAACTTTGCTCGTTTAAAGATGGAGTGCCATGATTTCTTCCCCACCCTAGAACATGATCATCAGGTCTTATTGTTATATAAGGTGGAAGATATTTTTCAAAATATTGTACAGTATTTGTTAAAATGTGGTTTTTACGTGGACATGCCCACCTATGCCTGGTTTGCCTGATGGGTGGTGATCCACCTGAACTGAAGCCACAGCTGTTGTATGATAAAGGGTGAGGGGTTAGGGGAGGGGCTGATAGTGTGATGTCACTATATTACAGTTTGACTGTCAAGGTTTCAGCCTCCAGGAAGGAACCCTAAATACAAAGGGAAGACATCATTGCACATAATGAAGTACTGTCACCTCTTAAACACATGAAACATTGGAAAAAGCATAACAATCACGGCACTCCATCTTTAAGGTCAGGTGTAGTTGTGGAAAAGCAGTGGTTGTAAAGTAATTAAGTTTACTCAAGGACTACTTGAGTAAACTTCCTTTTTTTTAATATAATTTTTATCCCACGTTTTTGTAACCCATTTTTCACCCCTGTGTCAATTATCTAATGTGATCCTGGGCTCTACACACCCTCCACCAACCTAGTCCCCATATATGGGGGACAAGGGGAGACCGACCTAGTCCCCATATATGGGGGACAAGGGGAGAGCAACGGACTTGAACTCATGCTTCCTTCATGCCTGAGTGTCCAAGTTGCTCCTTTACACCTGACAGGGGGAGTTTCCCTGGTTGGACGTGGTGCGTGGAAGGAACACGTTATTCCAACCAGTTCCTTTCATCAGGTGCCCCGGCTGGCCAGGGGGAGGCAGTTTAGAGACCAGGATTACTGCATGTTTTTTGTGAGGGTACCTACCCTAGGGGACACGGGGAGAACATGAGTAAACTTCTTATTAAAGGACTATATTAATTTTGCCTCTATAACACATGTGAATCCCTAGACTCCTTCAAAACCGCTCTCAAAGGGCACCTATACGGACGGCTGCAATTCGAAACTGGCCCCCGTAAAGTCGAGTCCCCCACCCCCCTTGTTTCCCCTCAGTGTGTGTGTGTGTGTGTGTGTGTGTGTGTGTATATATATATATATAATTATCCTCCTTTTATGATGATTTCCAGTTTTTTTTCATATAGAAGTATATATTTGTACGTCTCTAAATGTGTTGATGAATTGAACACGGTGGACCCTCTTGTAAACAAGTGTAAAGCTTTATGGTGTCGTCCACAGTTAACAGTTTTTGTATTGAGTTGTGCTTTTCGTTTGAAATGTACCCATTCTGCATACTGTTAATAAATACTTCAATCAATCAATCTACATCTCAGAGACTTATTGTAGGCTATACCTTTATGCCACTGCAATTTAAATGGAACACTTTTATTTAATTAGTATTATTACAGTGGTTTATGCTTGTTCTGACTGTAACCTGACCTACGTCAGATTATTATTTGTATTTTTTCTTCTTGTTCTACTTGTGTGTAGGATGCACTTAATGTAGTGAGGAGGAGTGTCATATTCTTTGTGATTACCATTATACTGACACCTGTGGGTGTGCTAATCTGCATCACCACTAGAGGGCGATGCAAGCCAATGCATCTCAGTTATGTCCCAGGCCAGCGGTGAATACATTATTACTAAAATAAATAAATTACTCCTCCAGATTCGGTCCAGAAATCCTGCAAATGGTTTCACAGTATCTCTATAGTCATGTGCTCAAGACGGATCTGTCCCATATTTCATATTCCATCCTAATTGGCTATAATTGGCTTTCAAAGTTTGCATGATTTGGCCCGTTTGGAACCACACAAACAAAACAACTTTTAACACAATGATTTATAATAAACACCATGGATGTATATGACTGTATTTCCTTTTTCCATATTAATGAAATCCACGTGTCACACAAACATACACCATGCAAATTGCAATGCAATATAACTGTACAAACAAAATAACAGGTAACACAATTGCATGATGGTAACCATGGCAACGAATGGTGTCTGTTTGCTGTTTCTGCACAAGGAGGGTGAGTATTTTTAAACAGTTTTTTTATACCCAGCACCCTAATCAAGGGAACTTGATTCAGCTGGAGGGGCACTTCCTGACGAGGGAACCTCCCGAGAGCACTTCAAGTCAAGGGACGACTGGTTTCAGAAAGGGCCTATGTCAGTGTGTCTTTCTCTCTCAAACATGCACGCACATGCACACGCGCACACACGCTCGTGCGCGCGACCCGTCAGCGGCAGTGCGGAGATGTTGCACAGAGAACTGTGACCCATTCAAAGTAGTCACCTCTTCCCAGCATGCATTGCACTACGCCAGGCTCCTTGTATGGTTCTTCTCCCCAGTGAGCGGTGGGACTGGGAGGGGCGTCTGGACGGCAGGCGGCTGTGGCGAAAACAGGACAAAGGAACAATCAGTCAAAACGGGGACGCGTTTCAGTCAGACAAACAGCGGCGGACATTATTTAGCTCTTTTACAGTTAGATTAGATTATCATTTAGTCACTGTTCTGTCCACTACGTTGAACTGGGAGAGTTTAGTCAAGAAGCAGAGGCTGCAGAGCAGAGGACTGGGTCAAAGACCACAACATGTCAGCGAGTAAAGTCACATCCCAGACGGTAAAAGCGGACCTCAAACGTGGACCATCATCAGAGTGGACCGATGCTGCGTCGGAGAAGGAACAGATCCAGGCAGCCATGCTGAAGCAGCCTGTGATAAAGCTACACAGAATAAGTATGTGCATGTTTTCATGTCACTGTATTGTACACTCTGGCACTGTTGTTATCACAGCCAAACTCTGCACACACACTCTGTGGTAGCCCTGGTCCAAGGCTTACAGCGAGCCTCTCTCTGACGCCTTGTGGAAGTACCTTCCACAGACCTCTGGTCATATTTCCACTCCCGTGCGCTGTTTTTCTAATACCAGCAAATAAACAAAACGACGAAACCACTCACCGAAACAAAGCCTGCTAGACCTTGGTAAAAGTCTATTCTCGAACCTGGGAAGCGTCTCAGGTCCCCAGTTTCTCTCTAAAATGCACTTTGTGCCATTTTAATAACGCAATGTACCCTGAATTTAACTGGATCACGCTATCCTACACTCGCGAACCGCCAGTAATGTGATCCTGGCGGTTCGCGAGTGTAGGATAGCGTTACCGTCCTTAAATTCAGGGTACATTGCGTTATTAAAATGGCACAAAGTGCATTTTAGAGAGAAACTGGGGACCTGAGACGCTTCCCAGGTTAGAGAATAGACTTTTACCAAGGTCTAGCAGGCTTTGTTTCGGTGAGTGGTTTCGTCGTTTTGTTTATTTGCTGGTATTAGAAAAACAGCGCACGGGAGTGGAAATATGACCAGAGGTCTGTGGAAGGTACTTCCACAAGGCGTCAGAGAGAGGCTCGCTGTAAGCCTTGGACCAGGGCTAACTCTGTGGATGCCAGAGCTGAAGCTCTATTCGTGTTTTAACTGCACCGATCGTAAAGTAAAACGTTGTATGCACACTCCCTAGAACCTTTGCCCTGTATTGTTCACATCTGCTGTTTATAGCGCCACCAGGAGGCCATGTGTAAAACCTTTATTTTATTACTCCTTCAGATTTGATAAAAAATACACATGATCTTTGTAGTCATGTGATCAACAAGGGTCTGTTTGATTTCTCATATTCTAGACCAGTGTTTCCCAACCTTTTTTCTGCCAGGGCACACCTAGATGTGCAGGGGGGGGAGGGATATATATATATATATATATGATATGATATATATAAATATACAATATACATACTATTTTCCACTCACACACACACACACAGCTGCTATACAATGTATTTGTAACCAGAAGAAAATATTTGCTCTCATATACACAACATGGCTAGTTTTATATACTAGTCCTTACCCTTTCTGAATATATGAACAGCAAATGATGTTCAGTGTGGGTAATGTGATATTGTTTACAGATGGTGTTGTGAAGTTGGGTTGGGCACAAAAGTAGGCTAATTAAACGTAAGTTTAATAAGGAAATGCTGTAGTACAATCATAAGTACACCATTGATGTGTGATGTAAATTTGGTGGTGATATTCTGTGTAAAATATTGAATATTTTCGTTCACGTTAACATGCCCCCGTCAGAACTGTCAGAGCTGCAGAGCTGGCTTTCAGGTGCCTGTGCCACGCAACCCGCGCGTTGGCCGCGATGCTTCCCAAAGAAGAAGTTATGTCGACTGACGCAAGAGTAGCTAGTAGTATCGGGTTGCGCAGAAAAATGTTCTTCGTGGCATGTTGTTTGTTGTATGTAATATCTGACCATATGTAACGGTCAGATATCACTATCACTGCTACGAATTATTTAAATCACGGGTTGTGAATGATCTCCTCTTAGGATACGATTGATAAAGGGAATGTAATGAAAATAGCCTAAAGAAGCAAGCAGAAAACACTCACGTTAACCTTTTATCTCAAGTCAAATGAAGGAATCAACAGTTATACACGCAGAGTTGAATGAATGAGTGAATGATCCGAAACAAATGTCCGTGTCTCGCGCACACACACGCGAGCTCCCTTATTGTTTTGTATTGTTCCGTGTTTCCAAACAAAGTCTGTTGCCCCCAGAGTTCCTTCCCAACGTAACACTCCCTCCAAAGCAAAGTGAAGGTGATAAAATAAACGTAATCCATCCCCGTAGCGAACGTAATCCAGTGAAGGTATTTGCTACTCCAAACAAAGAGGAAGAAGAAAACCCTCGGATCCTACTAAGGTAGAGTGTTCGCCTCGACAGCAGCCAGAGCGAGGGGGAGGGGCCACATTTTATAGGGCACTATTTGTTGTGTTGCGCCGGTAGCTAGAGGAAGCATGCCAGTGGGGTAACGGTGAGAACGGTGGCCTGTGATACAGGTGTCGCTACGGGGCGGAGGCGTGTGAGGAATTCACTAATAAATTCATTATTAATCATTAATGTGTCAAATAGAAAAAAGGGCTTCGTTACGCCCTCCATATTCATATGGTCAATGCCTGTGTGAAAAGTGGGAGCGATTGGTGCCGGCAATGAGGAGATAATGCGGTGTTTCTGACAGACACACACAGACACACAGACATTGTCAGTGTTGGGACCGTTACTTTTAAAAAGTAACTAGTTACAGTTACTAGTTACATCATTTCAAAAGTAACTTAGTTACTTTACTGTTACTTAAACCAAAAAGTAAAGCGTTACTTTGAAAAGTAACTTTTCGTTACTTTTCGGCTCTGCTCGCCGGTGCCGGTTCCAGCGAGCCGCCCCGCATCCAAAACACTTGGTGGAGAAAATATGCTATTTCCGTGCTCAGACCCAGGGACACGGGGACACAGCCAGCCAGCCAGGGACACACATAGTTGTCTATAATAGGAGTGGTTGCACCACTCAAAAAGAAAAACGGGCTCCCACTTCCAGGCCATTCATTCATGCCTTCAGTTCAGTACAGTGAGAATAATACCAATAGCAGGGGGGACTGGTGGTGATTTTGATGATGCTATGTAGGCCTATCAATACATATTTATAGCAAACAACTAAATACAAGTAGGCTACAACCAACACAACATGAGGGTTCCATGCAGTTCCACTGCTCCAGTGAATGTTGTATAGGCTACTGTGCAGATAGGCTGAGATAGCTCATAGCTGCTCTTATTGGTGGTGGTGGCAATACTAATTTGAGTCTGGATTTATAAACAAAGTAAGACCAAAACCAAAATTAATATTTGATAATCAAACACACACGCGCAAAGTCTCTTTCAGTATCTGTCTGTCTCTCTCTCTCGCTCAAAAGTAGCTATAGGCTACGCACACTGTCTCACACACACGCGCGCAGCTTCTTTCAGTGTCTGTCTGTCTATCTCTCTCTCTCTCTCTTTTTCTCTCGCTCGCTCGCTCACATGATGTGCATACACGGCACACACACACACACACACACGCGACCGACATAAACAAACACACGGTGGTATAGCCGGTGGGAATGGGATCATATTAATCTGCATTGGACTCAACAACTTACTTTGACTGTGCTTTGTGCTGGATTGGAGCAGCTGAAGGAAATAAGGAGGAATATATCCATTTGAAACGCGATATGGGCGCCGCCATGACACCCACACAGTAAACAAACTTGCGCATCACCACGTGTAGTACACACACACACACACACACACACACACACACACACACACACACACGCACACAAACGCACACACACACTCCTCCTCCTCCCCCTTCTCTCCCGCAAGGCAAGCATGACAGTTCTTCTCATTCTCCCCCGATCGAGACTACATGAAAAATAACGGAAGAGTAACGGAATAACGCACCATGTAGTAACAGTAATAAGTTACAGAATTAAAAAAAATAACGCGTTACAGCAACCGTTACTGCCCAACGTAACGGCGTTATTGTAACGCGTTATTTACGTTACGTTACGTCCCAACACTGGACATTGTTAGAATTATAGTATTCTATAGTATTATATGATTTAGCAAATATATTTTTAATATTAATATATTTTATTTCCTGACCTACCAATGTGAACACAAACGCTTCCAACACGTCACGCACGATCAACACAGTTTGAGTGAATGCTGTGCAGTCAGTGCAGTCAGTGCAGTCAGTGCAGTCAGTGCAGTCAGTGACAGTGCAGTCGGTGCAGTCGGTGCAGTCAGTGCAGTCGGTGCAGTCAGTGCAGTCAGTGCAGTCAGTGCACACACAGAAGGTTAAGAACGTCTTCACTGCTGTCTGAATCACACGTGTTTGTTCACCGCAGCCAGGCATGAAAACAGCAAACGTGAAACAGGAAGGACCCGGGCGGCGCGGCTACTCTGCTTCTCTGTCGTGAATGTCGTCTCGTCTGCCGTTACTGTTATGCAGTAGCTCTGCCCCGGCGATTTGTAAGCCCACCACAGCCGCTTTTGCAACACGGTGTGGGCTTGTAGGTCAGCTTTAAAGATCGACACCAGCTAAAAAGCAAGCTCCACATGATCAACTCACAACGCGTTTTGCGTCATTTGATTCGTTTCAACTGCACGTGGGAATTCACCAGCAGGAACGCACTGAGAGCCTGGTGACGCGAGGTTAGGAATGCACAGAGGCAAGCGGTGTTTTTTGATACAGTACATGCCAGACGAGTAGGTGATCTCCTCATGTAAACAAAGCCACACATTAGCATTTATATGGACGAGGGTCGTTAAGACTAGTGGGGATGGGCAACAATGATGCAAATTGTAAAAGGAGGAGGAGGAATGCAGAGCGTGTGCTCGGACTATTCCAGCTGTCTACTCCTCCTTTCCACGGTGTGTTACAGAGAGACACGCAGCTATACATCTCCGTACAACGGTGCTTTACCGGAGTTTGCTGTTAAATAAATAAATAGTGCTTGACTGCACGTTTAGGTCAGGAACCAATAGGCAGAACCGAAATTG
Source organism: Protomyctophum parallelum (assembly GCF_964188405.1). NCBI lineage: Eukaryota > Metazoa > Chordata > Actinopteri > Myctophiformes > Myctophidae > Protomyctophum > Protomyctophum parallelum. Next base: position 2,122,023 of record NC_139718.1, on the reverse strand, counting down.
AATTATTTGTATGGGTACCCGGTACCAACCATGTGTTCATTCGGTTCCTACTTGGAACCCAATTTCGGTACCCAATAACCATCACGAAATACCAACACAATTTACATTTTATTTTTAAAACATCTTATTTAGCCTCTGTTTCTCTCTCCTCATTCTCCATCCCAGATGTCTTTCCTGCCCAACTCAAACATGTCTACAGCAGAAATAGACATGTCAACCAACACCAGAGAATTCATACAGGAGAGAAGCTCTACGCCTTTGACCAGTGTGGGAGCAGGTTCAGCTCTAGCAGTCAACTAAAAGTTCACCAGATAATTCATACAGGAGAGAAACCCTACGCCTGTGACCAGTGTGGGAGCAGGTTCAGCCGGAGCAGTAATCTAAAAGTTCACCAGAGAATTCATACAGGAGAGAAGCCCTTTGCCTGTGACCAGTGTGGGAGCAGGTTCAGCTCTAGCAGTCAACTAAAAGTTCACCAGATAATTCATACAGGAGAGAAACCCTACGCCTGTGACCAGTGTGGGAGCAGGTTCAGCCGGAGCAGTGAACTCAAAAGTCACCAGAGAATTCATACAGGAGAGAAGCCCTACGCCTGTGACCAGTGTGGGAGCAGGTTCAGTCAGAGCAGTCAACTAAATGTTCACCAGAGAATTCATACAGGAGAGAAGCCCTACGCCTGTGACCAGTGTGGGACTAGGTTCAGCGTGAGCAGTGCTCTCAAAAGTCACCAGAGAATTCATACAGGAGAGAAGCCCTACGCCTGTGACCAGTGTGGGAGCAGGTTCAGCCGGAGCAGTGAACTCAAAAGTCACCAGAGAATTCATACAGGAGAGAAGCCCTACGCCTGTGACCAGTGTGGGAGCAGGTTCAGCATGAGCAGTCATCTCAAACGTCACCAGATAATTCATACAGGAGAGAAGCCCTATGCCTGTGACCAGTGTGGGAGCAGGTTCAGCCAGAGCAGTGATCTAAAAGTTCACCAGAGAATTCATACAGGAGAGAAGCCCTACGCCTGTGACCAGTGTGGGAGCAGGTTCAGCCAGAGCAGTCATCTAAAAGTTCACCAGAGAATTCATACTGAAGAGAAGCCCTATGCCTGTGACCAGTGTGGGAGCAGGTTCAGCCAGAGCAGTCATCTAAAAGTTCACCAGAGAATTCATACTGAAGAGAAGCCCTACGCCTGTGACCAGTGTGGGGCTAGGTTCAGCGTGAGCAGTCATCTAAAAGTTCACCAGAGAATTCATACAGGAGAGAAGCCCTACGCCTGTGACCAGTGTGGGAGCAGGTTCAGTCAGAGCAGTCAACTAAATGTTCACCAGAGAATTCATACAGGAGAGAAGCCCTACGCCTGTGACCAGTGTGGGACTAGGTTCAGCGTGAGCAGTGCTCTCAAAAGTCACCAGATAATTCATACAGGAGAGAAGCCCTACGCCTGTGACCAGTGTGGGAGCAGGTTCAGCCGGAGCAGTGAACTCAAAAGTCACCAGAGAATTCATACAGGAGAGAAGCCCTACGCCTGTGACCAGTGTGGGAGAAGGTTCAGCCAGAGCGGTCATCTAAAAGTTCACCAGATAATTCATACAGCAGAGAAGCCCTACGCCTGTGACCAGTGTGGGAGCAGGTTCAGCCAGAGCAGTGAACTCAAAAGTCATCAGAGAATTCATACAGGAGAGAAGCCCTACGCCTGTGACCAGTGTGGGACTAGGTTGAGCCAGAGCAGTCAACTAAAAGTTCACCAGAGAATTCATACAGGAGAGAAGCCCTATGCCTGTGACCAGTGTGGGACTAGGTTCAGCCAGAGCAGTCAACTAAAAGTTCACCAGAGAATTCATACAGGAGAGAAGCCCTACGCCTGTGACCAGTGTGGGAGCAGGTTCAGCCAGAGCAGTCAACTAAAAGTTCACCAGAGAATTCATACAGGAGAGAAGCCCTACGCCTGTGACCAGTGTGGGACTAGGTTCAGCCATAATAGTAGTCTCAAATATCATGAGAGAACTCATAGAGTGAAGACCAGCTACCACTGACTCTGTAGTTCTGTAGACTTCTCTGTAGTCTCACCTCAAACAACATCCCATCGTAGTAGTGGTGCACAGTGCACACTTACCGATGCACAACATGCCAGTGGTGGAAAGTAACTTAAGTACAATTTTGAGGCATTTGTACTTTACTTGAGTATTTCCAATTTCCAATACTTTTACTTCTACTCCACTACATCTCGGAGACAAAATTTGTACAGTTACTTCACTACAATTATTTGAAAACTTTTGTTACAAGTTACTTTGGAGATTTTAATTTTGATTAGAAAACATACATTAACCAATTCAACCCTATACATTTCGGCCATTTGAAAATAGCCGATCTAAAAGCTCACAAATTATAAGCTTGTAGATCTGCTATTTTCAATAGATTTTGTACACATTTTTAACTTGTGACTGAAATGGCATATTCTGCACAATGAGTACTTTTACTTGTAGTACTTTAAGTACATTTTGATGCCGATTGTACTAAACAAAGTGGTTCTAAAATTGCATTATTGGTACTTTTACTTAAGTAAAACAATTGAGTACTTTTTCCACCACTGCAACATGCACACACACACACACACACACACACACACACACACACACACACACACACACACACACACACACACACACCACCCAAAGTACTCACTTGATTTCCTGTTTTCTTCATTACATCATAACTTGATTACCTGTTTTCTTCATTACATCATAACTTGATTACCTGCTTTCTTCATTACATCATAACTTGATTACCTGTTTTCTTCATTACATCATAACTTGATTACCTGTTTTCTTCATTACATCATAACTTGATTACCTGCTTTCTTCATTACATCATAACTTGATTACCTGCTTTCTTCATTACATCATAACTTCCAGCGACAGCAGTAGATTAAAGTTAACCATGAAGATGATGAAACTTTGCTCGTTTAAAGATGGAGTGCCATGATTTCTTCCCCACCCTAGAACATGATCATCAGGTCTTATTGTTATATAAGGAGGAAGATGTTTTTCAAAATATTGTACAGTATTTGTTAAAATGTGTTTTTTCCGTGGACATGCCCACCTATGCCTGGTTTGCCTGATGGGTGGTGATCCACCTGAACTGAAGCCACAGCTGTTGTATGATAAAGGCTGAGGGGTTAGGGGAGGGGCTGATAGTGTGATGTCACTATATTACAGTTTGACTGTCAAGGTTTCAGCCTCCAGGAAGAAACCCTAAATACAAAGGGAAGACATCATTGCACATAATGAAGTACTGTCACCTCTTAAACACATGAAACATTGGAAAAAGCATAACAATCACGGCACTCCATCTTTAAGGTCAGGTGTAGTTGTGGAAAAGCAGTGGTTGTAAAGTAATTAAGTTTACTCAAGGACTGTACTTGAGTAAACTTCTTTTTTTTATATATAATTTTTATCCCACGATTTTGTAACCAATTTTTCACCCCTGTGTCAATGATCTAATGTGATCCTGGGCTCTACACACCCTCCGCCAACCTAGACAGTCCCCATATTTTAGGGACAAGGGGAGAGCAACGGACTTGAACTCATGCTTCCTTCATGCCTGAGTGTCCAAGTTGCTCCTTTACACCTGACAGGGGGGAGTTTCCCTGGTTGGACGTGGCGCGTGGAAGGAACACGTTATTCCAACCAGTTCCTTTCCACTCCATCAGGCGCCCTGGCTGGCCAGGGGGAGGCAAAACTGTGGAATGCACTGGCTCCAAAACTGTGGAATGCACTTCCCATTGCAGTCAGAACTGCAGCATCACTCCCAATCTTCCGCCGTAGTCTGAAAACCCACCTTTTCAGACTCCATCAAGGCCCATAGCACTTACCCTACCCCCTTAGCATTTCTGTAGACTTAGTTAGCATTTGATAAAGACTCATAGCATGTTATGTAGACAGCACTATAATTGCATTGTATATAGTCATAGCACGCCATAGTACATATGTATAGCATAGTAGTATATATGTAGGATTATATAGATATTCCACTGTTACTTTCTTAGCTTACGCATGTTTCATGATAAATGCTTTTATGTGATGTATTCCCATGCTTTTGTTCTTGCTTAATGTAAATCGCTCTGGATTAAGAGCGTCTGCTAAATGCATAAATTGTAAATTGTATACTGACACCTGTGGGTGTGCTAATCTGCATAACCACTAGAGGGCGATGCAAGCCAATGCATCTCAGTTATGTCACAGGCCAGCGGTGAATACATTATGTACAGCAGTCAGCAGTGTTGTTTTTGGCAAATTTTGATTTTAGTTTTAGTCATAGTCTTTTGAATAGTTTTCATTTAGTTTTAGTCACCTGGAATGTGTTAGTGTTAAGTCTAGTTTTAGTCGACTAAATCTACGGTTGATTTTGTCGACTAAAATGTATTTTGGCGGGACTTGATGCCGTCGTAATGACATATTTCACACTTTTACACTTGGTTTCATGCTGAAAATGATCTACAAGGTCCTGACAGGCTGCTATCTAGATGTCCTGACAGGCTGCTATCCAGAGGTCCTGACAGGCTGCTATCTCTCCCTATAGAGGTCCTGACAGGCTGCTATCTGTCCCTAGAGGTCCTGACAGGCTGCTATCTGTCCCTAGAGGTCCTGACAGGCTGCTATCTGTCCCTAGAGGTCCTGACAGGATGCTATCTCTCCCTATAGAGGTCCTGACAGGATGCTATCTGTCCCTAGAGGTCCTGACAGGATGCTATCTGTCTCTATAGAGGTCCTGACAGGCTGCTATCTCTCCCTATAGAGGTCCTGACAGGCTGCTATCTGTCCCTATAGAGGTCCTGACAGGCTGCTATCTAGAGGTCCTGACAGGCTGCTATCTGTCCCTATAGAGGTCCTGACAGGCTGCTATCTAGAGGTCCTGACAGGCTGCTATCTAGATGTCCTGACAGGCTGCTATCTAGAGGTCCTGACAGGCTGCTATCTGTCCCTATAGAGGTCCTGACAGGCTGCTATCTAGAGGTCCTGACAGGCTGCTATCTGTCCCTAGAGGTCCTGACAGGCTGCTATCTGTCCCTAGAGGTCCTGACAGGCTGCTATCTGTCCCTATAGAGGTCCTGACAGGCTGCTATCTAGAGGTCCTGACAGGATGCTATCTCTCCCTATAGAGGTCCTGACAGGCTGCTATCTGTCCCTAGAGGTCCTGACAGGCTGCTATCTGTCCCTAGAGGTCCTGACAGGCTGCTATCCAGAGGTCCTGACAGGATGCTATCTCTCCCTATAGAGGTCCTGACAGGCTGCTATCTGTCCCTAGAGGTCCTGACAGGCTGCTATCCAGAGGTCCTGACAGGATGCTATCCAGAGGTCCTGACAGGATGCTATCTCTCCCTATAGAGGTCCTGACAGGATGCTATCCAGAGGTCCTGACAGGATGCTATCTCTCCCTATAGAGGTCCTGACAGGCTGCTATCTGTCCCTAGAGGTCCTGACAGGCTGCTATCTGTCCCTATAGAGGTCCTGACAGGCTGCTATCTAGAGGTCCTGACAGGATGCTATCTGTCCCTATAGAGGTCCTGACAGGCTGCTATCCAGAGGTCCTGACAGGCTGCTATCTAGAGGTCCTGACAGGCTGCTATCTGTCCCTATAGAGGTCCTGACAGGCTGCTATCCAGAGGTCCTGACAGGCTGCTATCCAGAGGTCCTGACAGGCTGCTATCTGTCCCTAGCAGCGAGCTGTGAGGTTTATGTGAAAGAGCTCATCGTTGACCAGGCCTTCTGAAAACACCCCGTGACATTGGTAATATTTGGCGACGCCATCTTGAAAAGCGTGTGTGATCACGTGAGAGAATCGTGTCTGTTGTTAAAATGTTTCACAATAATTACATATAATGCTTTAAAAAAAAAAACTATTCTAAACTAGCCGACGAATAAAATAGGGTTAAAGTGATTAAACTTATTTTGATGCTGTATTATTATGGGGGTCCGCGGGCTAATAAGTGTTCATTTGGGGGTCCCTGGCACATCTTATATATATATATATAAGTGTACATGTGGGGGTCCACAGGGCTGATAGGTGTTCATGTGGGGGTCCACAGGGCTGATAAGTGTTCATGTGGGGGTCCACAGGGCTGATAGGTGTACATGTGGGGGTCCACAGGGCTGATAGGTGTACATGTGGGGGTCCACAGGGCTGATAGGTGTACATGTGGGGGTCCACAGGGCTGATAGGTGTACATGTGGGGGTCCACAGGGCTGATAAGTGTACATGTGGGGGTCCACAGGGCTGATAGGTGTACATGTGGGGGTCCACAGGGCTGATAAGTGTTCATGTGGGGGTCCACAGGGCTGATAAGTGGACATGTGGGGGTCCACAGGGCTGATAGGTGTACATGTGGGGGTCCACAGGGCTGATAAGTGGACATGTGGGGGTCCACAGGGCTGATAAGTGTACATGTGGGGGTCCACAGGGCTGATAGGTGTTCATGTGGGGGTCCACAGGCTGATAGGTGTTCATGTGGGGGTCCACAGGGCTGATAGGTGTTCATGTGGGGGTCCACAGGGCTGATAGGTGTTCATGTGGGGGTCCACAGGGCTGATAAGTGTTCATGTGGGGGTCCACAGGGCTGATACGTGTACATGTGGGGGTCCCTGGCATGACAACGGAACGGCGCACGCATGTGCGCGCTAGAACGTGTCCCAAGATTCAAGAGACCTAAATCTGAACTCTGACCTCTAACATCGGGTGTGTGTGTGTGCTCGATACTTAAACCTGCTCGACCGTCGCCGCCCTTTCTACTACGGCAGAAACTAGACTTAAGGTCACATTCTCACCAAATACTTCAACAAGTACGTTTATAAACAGTAAACACTGGTGGTTCTTCTCAGTGCTGGAAGCACTCTACAAGTAAAAGTCCAGAATAAAAAATGTACTAGTAAAAATACAAAAGTATTAGTATCAAGTATTCACTGGTCATATAAACTTTATGACTTATACAGTCATTTTGTCAGTGTGGTTGTGCTGTATGTGGTTGCAGCTGTTTATATGCTTGTTGTTTTGAGTGTGTGTGTGTGTGTGTGTGTGTGTGTGTGTGTGTGTGTGTGTGTGTGTGTGTGTGTGTGTGTGTGTGTGTGTGTGTGTGTGTGTGTGTGTGTGTGTGTGTGTGTGACTTGCAATATGTTTGTGACTTGCAGTATGTATCTTTTCCCTTTTAGCTTCCTTTATGATGAATTCCTGTTCTGTTCTTTAATATATAGAAGTGTCTATTTGTACGTCTCTAAATGTTTTGATGAATTGAACATGGTGGACCCTGTTGACAGTATGACTGTCAATCTATGGAATAACAAGCTTTGGTGATTACTTAGCCCGTATGTGTGTTCAGTTCAAGTGCACGTGCACGTGCACGTGCACATGGTTGGTTGAGTGTATGCGTGCAGCCAGGGCGTCACTCACACTCATTCAGAACATCCTCACTCTCACAGATCCGTGATTTCATACCCCAACCTTTGTCTGACTGTTTTCTTTTGTAGTACATTGTGTGTCTTATGTTAATGGCGGGAAGAAGTTAATAATATAAATAACATCAGATCATGGTACATTTCTCATGTGAAATAGCTGTAAAGGCCCCCAAAATGTCCCCCAAGGGCCCCCAAACCCCAGACTCCATTTCGGTAGACTCAATGAATTTGGGATTCTTGCATATTTAATTTGCTGTGGTTTGCCTTCACACTGTCATTCGCAGAAATTGGAAACGCAGCAGGCCTTTATCCCATTCATAAACTAGCCTCCACAGTGAAATCTATGGTGATGAATTTACACTCATAGTCATAACGTGCATGTGTCGTGCCGTCTGGGACTGGACCCCCCCCCCCTCTCTCTCTCTCTCTCTCTCTCTCTCTCTCTCTCTCTCTCTCTCTACGCACGCAGCCGCCACGCACTGTTCTTTTGGGCATGGAGGCACAGCCCTGAGCTCCCCAGTCCCCACACAGTGACAGCACTCCATGTTTATTGTTTACGGCACGTATAGTAGACAGACAGACAGAATATTCTGCAGGCTATAATAGGCTACACAGTAGGCCTACACTGCAGTGTTTCCTTAATACAATTGATTAATGTACACGTCCTCATTAAACTGGTTTTAGAATAACACAGAACACAGATTGCTCCAGTAGGCTATATCCTCTTTCCACTGATGATCATGTCCAGTGCATGTAAGCAATATCGGTTAAGTTAGCTGACGCGCGACGCGGTGTTTTAATAATAATAATAATAATGTGTTTGACACATGCTGCATGGACGCGTCACCATGGCAACCAATGTCGCCGTCGCCGGAGGCTGTTTGACAGCTACGGCGTGGGCGTCAGACTCACAGCCGCAGCACTTCCTCGTAGTGGACTCTTGGTAGTGGAGCGTCCTTAAGTCCCTATATCATTCCTTCCTTGGTTCTCTGGGGCGTCGGGAGTGTAACGATGGCGTCTGTCTCTCTCTCGGTCACACTAGAGACGGGTTGTTGCTGTTGGACGATGAGGATGTATTTCTACATGTTGGTGATGATGCTGGGGATCAGACCCAGCGGTTACTACACAGCACCTGTGAGAGGTATTAAACGATACTGTATACAACTGTATTTACACTCGACTATCACTGCGTTGTTGTAGTCCTGACCTGGGCTTGTGCTACTATCGCTAACGGTAGCCTAAGATTTAGATTTTTTTTTATCGTAGATGAAGTTGATGGATTTTTACATGTTTTGCTTGTAGGAATATAGAACTATTAGTCCGTAGTTTTCAATAAAGAAATGCAGTCTGTGGCCGATTTCTGTCGAAACTTCCTCAACTAGTGAGGGAGCTATAGGGAGCGCATCCGGTACACTTGTTTACAACAGGGTCCGGACACAGAACAGAACAAACAGAACACCGGCCACCATGTTCAATTCATCAAAACATTTAGAGACGTACAAATAGACACTTCTATATAGTCAAGGAACAGAACAGGAATTCATCATAAAGGAGGTAAAATGGAAAAGAAACACAGTGAGGAGAAAAGGGGGGATTCAGGGGCCAGTTTCAAATTGCAGCCGTCCGTAGGTGTCCTTTGACATTATAAACCACGAATTTATTGAAAACTACGGACTAACACATTGCACAAGCACCCCATATGTTGGGAGTTGTAGCAGGGCTCAGCTGCAGTCAGTGTGCACGGGGTAAGTATATAGCCCTGGCCCAGTGCATAGGCTACAGTCGCTTTTTGTTTATTTTCGGGAAACTGTAAAGCCTCGCACGCAGTGGGAAAAGCTGCTGTTAAGATACGGTACTAAATACTGAATGTGTTCTCGTTTTCAGTTCTCATTTTTATGAATGTGTATTGATTTGATTGATTTATTAACAGCTTGCAGAATAATTACAGTACTATACATTTCAAGTACAACTCAATACAAAGACTGTTAACTGTGAGTGGATGACACCGTAAAGAATTACACTTGTTTACAATAGGGCCCACCGTTTTCAATTCATCAAAACAATAGGTAAAAAGGCAAAAATTCTGAAAAGGTCAGATTATTGACAAACTACTAGCCTACACATTTCCCATTGGCCCATCCCCTCCACCCTGTCCCTCAGTTCCTAAAACAGAAAGTTAAATACACTAGGCCATTTTGTGGTGGTTCCACTTAAAATAGGCCATTCGTTTTTTCCCCATGAGATTTTCAAAAAATATTTACCGTATATAAATTATTTTAAGCTTAGAATCAAGTCATCCTGGATCGGTGAATCGTGACTATACATTTTATGTTATTTTATTATATGCTATACTATATTTAATACATACTCTTTGTTTAGCAGTTTTAAATTACTCTCCCGCCACGTCACTTGTTTAGCCCCCAAAATTGACACTAATTGAGCACCATTTGAAAAGCTATGCCATGCAGGGACCCCCATAAGAGAAGATTTTTACGGCTTAATGTCAAGGACCCCCAGTTTGACATGCATTAGTCTACGGACCCCCATTTAATGGCATTTCTATCTCTGGGACCCCCAATTTATATTGTAAAATCAATGTTAATTTAACTGACCCGTTAGGGTCCATTTGTACACTCTCTGAGTTACAGACCCATAGGCCTAAGGGTCCATTTGGTTCCATTTGTACACTCTCAGAGTTACAGACCCATAAGGGTCCATTTGGTTCCATTTGTACACTCTCAGAGTTACAGACCCATAAGGGTCCATTTGGTTCCATTTGTACACTCTCAGAGTTACAGACCCATAAGGGTCCATTTGGTTCCATTTGTACACTCTCAGAGTTACAGACCCATAAGGGTCCATTTGGTTCCATTTGTACACTCTCAGAGTTACAGACCCATAAGGGTCCATTTGGTTCCATTTGTACACTCTCAGAGTTACAGACCCATAAGGGTCCATTTGGTTCCATTTGTACACTCTCTCAGAATCAGAATCAAAATATCTTTATTGTCATTGTACGAGACAACGAAATTGATTTGCAAACCAGCTCAGTGCATTTAAAACAAAAGACATAATACTCTATATAAAACACAAAATACAAACATTTAAGGCATATTGCACAGTAAGTCCTTTTTGCGAACGCAGTGAGCCACTTACTATGAGACCCTGCTGCTCATGTCTGTGTGTGTGTGTGTCTGTCTGTCCCGCTGTGACACCACCCGCCCGCCACCAGAGGGCGCAGCTGTAGCACACACACACACACACACACACACACAGGGCGCAGCTGTAGCACACACACACACACACACACACACACACACACACACACACACACACACACACACACACACACACACACACACACAACCACACACACACGAGCTGCGTTCGCTTCCCGCGTTTGCGCGTCTTACTTGTAGTTCATAAAGTGTCGAGTGTCAGAGTTCAAGTGTCAGTGTTTAGAGCTATGACTGCTCTGGGGTAGAAACTGTCCTTCAGTCTGTTAGTCCTTGTCTTGATGACCCTATAGCGCCTCCCTGAGGGCATGAGCTGCAGCAGGTGGTGACCTGGGTGGGATGGGTCCTTGAGGATGCTGTTGGCTCTCCTGCTACAGTGTCTCTTGTAGAGGTCCTCCAGAGATGGACGGGGACATGCCATGATCCTCTGGGCAGTGTTTATGACCCCCTGAATTACCTCTCTGAGTTACAGACCCTTAAGGGTCCATTTGGTTCCATTTGTACACTCTCAGAGTTACAGACCCATAAGGGTCCATTTGGTTCCATTTGTACACTCTGAGTTACAGACCCATAAGGGTCCATTTGTACACTCATGGTTACAGACCCATAAAGGTCCATTTGGTTCCATTTGTCCAGACCCATAAGGGTCCATTTGGTTCCATTTGTACACTCTCAGAGTTACAGACCCATAAGGGTCCATTTGGTTCCAAACTATCATTTAGCTGGGGAACCCCTGGAACTGCCTCAAGGACCCCTGGGGGTCCCCGGACCCCACTTTGGGAACCACTGCTCTAGCTCACGTGACAGCATTGTGTTTTTAGGACTCCACCAGGTCAACGGGTCCTCTCAACCTGTGTTGTGTTTTTAGGACTCCACCAGGTCAACGGGTCCTCTCAACCTGTGTTGTGTTTTTAGGACAACACCAGGTCAACGGGTCCTCTCAACCTGTGTTGTGTTTTTAGGACTCCACCAGGTCAACGGGTCCTCTCAACCTGTGTTGTGTTTTTAGGACTCCACCAGGTCAACGGGTCCTCTCAACCTGTGCAGGCCAGACTGGGAGGCGAGGCGATCCTTCCGTGTCTCGTTGACCCTCCGCTCAACATGGAGAGACGGTCAGTGATTTGGACCAGAGCTGACCTGAACCCACCAAACGTTTACGTTTTCCAAGATGGACGTCCCATTACCACTGTCGTGAACCTCTTGTACAAACGGAGGACGTTCCTGTTTCACGAGGAGCTGCAACACGGTAACATCTCCCTGAGGCTGACCGGGGTGAGGCTCTTGGACATCGGGGCCTACCGCTGTCTCGTTCCACACGTGGGCTACAGTACCATCCAGCTCCGTGTTGGTAAGATTTAATGTTCATAACCATAACCAGTGTTGGGCCTTTTTTTTAAAAGTGGTTATTCTGGGTTTTGAAATATCAAAAACACTAAAGAACACCAACGTGTATTAATTTAAAGCTGGAGGGCCAAGAGATGACCGAGTGAAATACCTTCCACCACGAGGCGGAGGCATCCGCGTGGAACTGTTCCCAGACTACCGCTCTGTTCCTGAAGGCGTCACCAGCATCCTGTGGAGGCACGGAGGCGACTTGGTAGCGGAGTGGTATCTGGTTCATGGTCTGGATTACTACGGGACGTATAGACACCGCTCCACACTGGACCCAGACACCGGACGGCTGGTCATCGACAACATGACCGCAGAAGACATCGGGCTGTATTCTGTGGAGCTCAACGAAAGACTTCACGGCAAGACTTACCTGCTTAAGGAGATGAGTAAGTATGACTCGTCGTTATGGATCTGTTATTGTCTGTCCTTTATGATTTGTTCTACTCCCCTGGCGCACCGCAGCGATACGGGTCCCTGACAGGAAATATGTTCAGATGGGGGTCCGCAGACAAATGCATTCATTTTGGGGGGTTATGGCATGAAAATGAGAACCACTGGTTTATACAACATTGAGAAACAAGCCCAACTAAGCAACTACACTTTAGAAACAAGACCAAATGAACAACTACACTTTAGAAACAAGACCAAATAAACAACTACACTTTAGAAACAAGACCAAATAAACAACTACACTTTAGAAACAAGTCCAAATAAACAATACACTTTAGAAACAAGCCCAAATAAACGACTACACTTTAGAAACAAGCCCAAATAAACAACTACACTTTAGAAACAAGTCCAAATAAACAACTACACTTTAGAAACAAGACCAAATAAACAACTACACTTTAGAAACAAGACCAAATAAACAACTACACTTTAGAAACAAGACCAAATAAACAACTACACTTTAGAAACAAGACCAAATAAACAACTACACTTTAGAAACAAGACCAAATAAACAACTACACTTTAGAAACAAGACCAAATAAACAACTACACTTTAGAAACAAGACCAAATAAACAAATACACTTTAGAAACAAGACCAAATAAACATCTACACTTTAGAAACAAGACCAAATAAACAACTACACTTTAGAAACAAGACCAAATAAACAACTACACTTTAGAAACAAGACCAAATAAACAACTACACTTTAGAAACAAGACCAAATAAACAACTACACTTTAGAAACAAGACCAAATAAACAACTACACTTTAGAAACAAGACCAAATAAACAACTACACTTTAGAAACAAGACCAAATAAACAACTACACTTTAGAAACAACAAGCCCAAATAAACAACTACACTTTAGAAACAAGACCAAATAAACAACTACACTTTAGAAACAACAAGCCCAAATAAACAACTACAAACACTCAAACCTCCTGAGCAGACATCAGCAACTACTGAGCAAACATACGTCACCTTTACACCAACTATCCAAACGTTAGATAATGCGAACTGAGCGCCCCTCACTTCACAGAGGTGTGATATTTTTCTTTTTCCAAATGGATTTTTATAGGCCTACGAGTGAATTAATGAATAGTTACATAAGGTTACGCAAATTACAACATTTTTATTTTATATCAAGGCTAGGAATATTCAGTTAGTCTATATCAGTGGTTCTCAACCTTTTCAGGCTGTGACCCCCCAAAGTAATCATATTTGAACAGGGGACCCCACACCCAGACAAGCAACAGAATGGTTCCACAGATAAATATTGGGAAAATAGCCGATCTACAAACTCGTTGTGAACTTGTAGATCGGCTATTTTCACTATTGTTGCCTCTTTCTTTATTATTTAATAATCTGGACAATGTTTGACCAGTTTTTATAGCATGGTTTGCTGATTACTTTTGATGCAGTAATGGTATTTTTATTTTAGAGCCTTTGGCTTTGAGGTATTCTAGAAGTCTTAAATGTCCTTAAAGGACAACTTTTTACAACCAAGGTTCATGTTTTAGGTTGTTATTAGAGAAAGTAAAAGGTGAGTGTAATTTATTTTTAATTTGCTGCTTTCTTTCGTTTTAGGGATTTTAGCAGTTTCTGACAGGGGGGCGGGGGCATTCGAGCACAGGGCTAAATATGTATTTATTTACAAAATCTTATAGCGATTTCTTTTTATATTCTTTACTATAGTCCTACTAGACCCCAATAAATTACATTTGGCCACAAAAGATCACAGGATCCGATCTACTGAATGCGTCAAAGTGACATTTTGATCCTATGACACACAGTGTGGCTTCCCCCCAGTAGGCTACCAGTAGATCCTGTGGTCCTGGGATCCTGGGAACTGGTCTCTATACCGCCTCCCTCTGGCCAGCCGGGGCGCCTGATGGAGGGGAAAGGAATAACTGCTTGGAATAACGTGTTCGCGTTCCTTCCACGCGCTGCGTTTCCAACTGGGGAAACTCAAACTCCCTCTCCTGTCAGGTGAAAAGAAGGGGCTTCGACTCCTCATGCATAGAAGGAAGCATGAGGTCAGTTCAGGGTCAGCAGGAGGCATGTTAACATCTCGTCTTCAGTCAGTTGCCTCAGCGTGTGCGTATGTGCGTGTGTTCATAAATAGATGTGTGGTGCCTTCATTCTTCATGTCTTCATTCTGTGTCCTCAACAGAGAGAGTCCCACATCCAGAGCTATCCATCGTGGCACCATGTGACTCCAACTACCGCAACTGCACGCTGCACTGCATCGGAGACCTCACAGAGTCGGGCGTGGTCAGCTATCGATGGAGGTTCCACGATGAGAAATGGACTCGACCCAAACCCAACGAGACCAGGATCTACAACGATGAGGAATGGATCGGACCCGACTCCCGGACGGTGACGATCAGCGACGACGAGGAAGGGAGAAGAGTTCAAAGAATATCCTGTGCGATAAAGAACCGGTTCAGTGTGGAGCAGAGCGACGCTGTAGACAACCCGCTTTACAGAGGTACGTATAGTTTAGTGTGTGTGTGTGTGTGTGTGTGTGTGTGTGTGTGTGTGTGTTCAGATTTTTGGACTTAAAGCTGTAGAAATACTTGTCATTAGTATAGTGGTTGTTGTCCGTCCATCTTCAACCGCTTGTCCGTAGTCGGATCGCGGGGGCAACAGCTCCACCAGAGAGCTCTTATCCGTAGTCGGGTAGAGAGAGAGAGAGCCGGGCCCCCCCTGAATATACTCTTTCAGAGAGAACGTTTTTAACTCAAATCTTTGCTTCTGAGTAGGACTTCCACTTTCATAAAACTATAATTCCTACTTCCGGTTTGTCGGATTGACTTGAAACTCCTCCCACAACTCTATGAGGGGGGTGGAGCTAGATGGTGCAACCCGGACGTGGATCTGTTCACTTCCTGTTTTACTAGGAAGCATTCGCAGGGGAATTTAAAAATGTAATGACATTATGTGAAGACGAGAATGATCCTATAGTCTCACTGACAAATCACTGTCTCTCATCTCACTGACCAATCACTGTCTCACATCTCACTGACCAATCACTGTCTCGCATCTCACTGACCAATCACTGTCTCACATCTCACTGACCAATCACTGTCTCACATCTCAGCTTTGACAGGAGAACACGAGGCAAGACAAGAGAGGGAGAGGGCCGCCAAACTGAGAGGTAAGGAAATGGTCTCTTCACCCACCATGTGGGTGTGTGTGTGTGTGTCTGTCTGTGTGTGTGTGTGTGTGTGTGTGTGTGTGTGTGTGTGTGTGTGTGTGCCAACCCTAACGAGCGAACATTCAAACCTTGAATGTTTGGGGACAGCCTTAGTGTGTGTGTGTGTGTGTGTGTGTGTGTGTGTGTGTGTGTGTGTGTGTGTGTGTGTCTATGTGTCTGTCAGTCTCTCTCTCTCTCTCTCTCTCTCTCTCTCTCTCTCTCTCTCTCTCTCTCTCTGTGTCTCTCTCTCTCCAAGGCTGTTAAACATAGAATTGCTTTGTTCGCTACAGGTCTGTTGAAGAGAACACCAGGATATCGTCACATCACTGACTATGAAAAGCAGCTTCAACACAACATGAACAGCACATATCTGAGGGTAAATTTGGGCACAGAGACTGAGGTCGTGTTTGAAAACGTCTTCGCTCCGCTCTACAATGTAGACATCGAAAGAACAGACATCCACAGCCATCATGAGGTCAGACAGATGGAGATGAAGAAGGCAAGAGAGGAAATCCAACTCGGTCAGATGTTCAAAGATCTTTCTGGACGAATCATAAGAACAGTGCTGACCGTTGGCTGTGCAGGAATTGGGAAAACGATCCTTGTACACAGATTTATGTTCGACTGGGCCAAGAAATGTTTCCCCCAAGACCCACACCTCGTGTTCCCGCTCAAGTTCCGCCAGTTAAATATGCTCAAGGGAAAAAAGTTTACTTTGGCACAGCTAATTCACTGCTGCATCGTGGAAACCAGATGTATTGAGGAAGACGTTCTTAATCTTATCTTCACTGAAGTGCAGAAGTCAGGAAACTACAGCAACAGCCCCTTCAAAGTCATGTTTGTTCTGGATGGTTATGATGAAAATAATTTCAAGTTTGATTTCAAAACAGAAATTGGCCTCATGAATGTCAACGACTCTTACCCAGTGGAAGATCTCCTTGTAAACCTCATCAAGGGGAAGCTCCTCCCCTCTGCTCGCATCTGGATAACCTCGCGACCTGTAGCAGCCAATCATATCCCTAAGGAGTTTGTAAACAGGATGACAGAAGTACGAGGGTTCATCAGAGATGACCAGAAGAAGGAGTTCTTCGAGAAGACGTTCAGTGATGAGAACCAGGCCAGATCAATCCTCTCTTACATCAAAGAATCAAAGATCCTCCTCACCATGTGTGAAATCCCAGTCTTCTGTTGGATCCTTGCTACCGTTGTGAAGAACATGGTGAAGAACATGGGAACGACATTCAGGCTGCCCAAAACCCTGGTTGAGCTGTTCTGTCACTTCCTGATGGGTGAGATACAGCGGCAGAATCCTGCACAAGGCGAGGCAGACAGAGGAAAGCTCATAAAGGATGCAGGGAAGGTTCTTCTGAAGCTGGGCAAGCTGGCGTTTCACCAACTGGTCAAAGGCAACATCATTTTCTATGAGGAGGACCTGAAGGCGTGTGGTCTTGATGTGAACGTGGACTTGAAGAACCTGGGCTTTTGCACAAAGTTCTTCAAAGAAGACGGTTTGTTCTTCCAGAAAACGGTCTACTGCTTCGTTCATCTGAGCTTCCAGGAGTTTCTGGCTGCAGTCTACCTGTATCACTGTTTCACTCAGAAGAACACGGAGGTCCTGAAGACATTCCTGGGAGACAGCCGTTTCAACAGTAAACGTTCCCTGTCTGACTTCCTGGAGGCTGCTATAAAGAAAACCCTGCAGAGTAAGAGTGGACAACTGGACCTCTTTGTCCGCTTCCTTCATGGTCTCTCACTGCAGTCCAACCAGAGTCTGTTAGGAGGCCTGCTGGGTCAGACAGAGAACAGTCCAGAGGAGATCCAGAGAGTCATCGACAACCTGAAGGAGATGAATGATGATGATGCCTCTCCTGACAGATGTATCAACATCTTCCACTGTCTGATGGAGATGAACGACCCGTCAGTAAGTCAGGGGATCCAACAGTACCTGGAGTCAGAGAACAGCTCAGGGAAGGAACTCACTGTGCCCCAGTGTTCAGCTCTGGCCTCCATGCTGATGATGTCAAAGCAGGTTCTGGAGGAGTTGGACCTGCAGAAATACAACACATCACAGGAGGGGCGACAGAGACTGGTCCCAGCTGTGAAGAACTGCACAACAGCCAGGTTAGTAGTGTGAATGTTAACATGTTAGATCACTATATACTTCATTCAGAGAGAGAGAGAGAGAGAGAGACCCTCACTTCATATTTATATATATTAGTATTGCAATCCAATTCAAGTGTGATTTGTGTTTAGTATATTTAGTGATATCAGGGTGATTTTGCCATGGCATGCGGTCGTACAGACTGTTCATCTGTTGACAGAACATTTATTCACTTCACTGCCATAGAGTGGAAAAGCAGCGAGTTGGGATCGTTTTAATTATTGAATGTTTGTTTTACAATCAAATGACAACAGTGGAAAGTTATGAGCACATTTCAATTAAATATGTGTTACTCACTGCCGCTATTTGCTTAGCTAGGAAAGTATCCAAACACACACACACACACACACACACACACACACACACACACACAGCATTTCAGACAGCACCACAGGGAACCTCCTTGATAGTGAACATGGTCTGTTCTGTTTTGATCATCTCTGATTTTACATTTAATCTGTAATTACAGACTTGCTGGCTGTGACCTCAAGAAGGAACACATTGAAGTTGTGGCTTCAGCTCTCAGCTCCAATCCGTCCCATTTGAGAGAACTGGACCTGAGTGGAAACGTCTTGAAGGATTCTGGACTGGATCTCATCTGTGCTGCACTGAAGAGCCCAAACTGTTGTCTGGAGACTCTCAGGTGAGATTCATTTAAAATTTGTATTTGTATTTGGTTAAGTAAAGTTCTGTTATAGTAAGTGATTATAATGTAGTTATGATGGTGGTAGTATTTGAAGAGTGTGGATGAGGTTAATATCATGGTAACTCACACTGACCATAATATTGATAAGATACAGTGACTAATGTATGTAGTCTTTATGCTGAGATACCACATTTAAAACCTAAACACCTCTGATTGGTTCAATGTGTTTTGTTGTCAGTGTCATCCCCTAGTTTTGAATATTTATATTAACTTTTTCGCTGCTATCTACGTTTATAAAAGTAGCTAGGCTAACGGTACCTAATTGTGCTAACTACGTGTACAGTATGTGCGTAGACAACCGTATACTCCATATTTGAAAGTGTAGTAGCATAGCTTGCTTTATAATTAACACATTTTCCCATTTCCCCCTAGGGTAGGTACCCTCACAAAAACATGCAGTAATCCTGGTCTCTAAACTGCCTCCCCCAGGCCAGCCGGGGCGCCTGATGGAGGGGAAAGGAACTGGTTGGAATAACGTGTTCCTTCCACGCGCTACGTCCAACCAGGGAAACTCCCCCCTGTCAGGTGTAAAGGAGCAACTTGGACACTCAAGCATGAAGGAAGCATGAGTTAAGTCCGTTGCTCTCCCCAGGTTGGCGGAGGGTGTGTAGAGCCCAGGATCACATTAGATGATTGACACAGGGGTGAAAAATGGGTTACAAAATCGTGTGATAAAAAATATATAAAAAAAAAAAATTAACACATTTTGGGCGGAAACCCCTTTTGGTGTTTTAACCCATTTTGGGGCGGGAACCGCTTTTGGTGTTATAACTAAGCATTATGTTATACTTTAGCTATTGAAAAATAGCAGATCTACAAGCTCATAGCGTGCCACCGAGTGGCGCGCTACGAGCTTGTAGGTCTGCTATTTTCGAAAAATCGTGAAAAGGCAACACAAATCTTTGAATATATATATTCTTTCAGAAGCGCGCGCGCTTCGAGCTTAATTGTAGGTCTACTATTTATCGTTAAAATGTGGCACAAATCATTGAATATATATTTCAGAGCGAACATTTTTAACTAAAGTATTTGCTTCTGGGGGGTCTCTGGAACTACATATTTTCAGATGGGGTCCGTGGCCCAATAGAGATAATTCTGGGGGTCCTTGACATGAAAAAGGTTGAGCACCACTGACATAGAAACATGGGTTTTCAGAATAATGTTAGGATTTAGAAGCCTTTTTTTATCGACCTCAGTCCAAAATGGGCCAATAGCGTTTCTGTGCTTGCTCAGTATGAAGAAAGTGTCCAGAGATATGAGTGACTGAGACAGACTATCCTTCAGTAGACAGGCTTTTATTTACGTTCGCATCGGCAGAGTAGAGAGAGAAAGACGGACGGATTTATAGACTCGACTGTGTGTGTGTGTGTGTGTGTGTGTGTGTGTGTGTGTATATAGGCCAATCAAGATGATTGACACATAGGAGGAACAATGATAAACTGTAGCCTCGCGTGGCCAGCGTTGGGAAGTACCAACTACAAGTCAAAGCAACAGAGGGGTATTATTAGACAAAGTTCGACTGAATTTTAAAAAGCTGCAGTAAAACATGTATATATAAAAGCCCAGACTATTTTTATTATCAGAATTGGATCACCCTCCTTTGGACTAGAAATACTATTAACTCACCCTCCCTCTGACTACAATTAGAAAGGCATCACCCTCCCATATTTTCCTCCAGGCCCCCCTTTTCATAAATTCCAAGTGGTCCCTTAGAACATGCCATTGTGATTCACATTGAATGTGATTCACATGCAATAATTCACATGCAATGTGAATCATATTCTCTCTCTCTCTCTCTCTCTCTCTCTCTCTCTCTCTCTCTCTCTCTCTCTCTCTCTCTCTCTCTCTCTCTCACTCTCTCACACTCTCACTCTCACTCTCTCTCTTTTCTTCATTTAGACTGGAGAACTGCTTCTTGTCAGAGAGATGCTGTGAAGTTCTGGCCTCAGCTCTAACTTCTAATCCCTCCCTCCATCTGAGAGAATTGGACGTGAGTCTCAACATGGTGAATGAGTCAGGAATGAAGATGCTGCTCTCTGCTGGGCTGGAGAATCTCAAGTGAGTAGACCCTGTTGTGGGGCCCGGTTTACAGGAGAACCCTTTACTATGTGTGGGTAATGTTTGTGGGGCATCACCACTATTTTACTATTTTCAGACATGTGATGATTGATGCATTGTTGTTCTACTTCCTACAGAGTGAAACACTGTAGTGTCAGCTAGTGGAGACGTTGTGTTAGACAGTCAGACATTGATGCATTGTTGTTCTACTTCCTACAGAGTGAAACACTGTAGTGTCAGCTAGTGGAGACGTTGTGTTAGACAGTCAGACATTGATGCATTGTTGTTCTACTTCCTACAGAGTGAAACGTGGTGGAGAAGATCGGTTCAATCCTCGTGGATGTGAGTATCTCTCACTATTGACATCTTATACAGAGTTTTTTAACACCTACTGTATAGTTTGGTAGACTTCAGGGCTGTAGTTGTAACATTGTTGGCTGGGTTTGCTTTCACATTGTAGTTTGTCAAGCACGCAGTCTGATTCGGCCAGATTCGGCCTCAGGCATCAATGGGTTAACTAGCTTGTATTGGTAACTCTGACTGCACAATAGCCTCCCATTTAACCTCCTTGTCTAGTAGTCCGGCAGTCGAGGTTGACGGGTGGGAATATAGTCTTTTTTATTGGCCTAAAATATTGTCTATATACATACATTCATGAATCCACTTGCTGACTGGCTGAAAGTATTGGGCTTTTTTATAGGGGTTTCTTGTGACCATTACCATCCTATGGCAAGCAAAGATGTCAAACTTCCATTATGTTTTAACCCATTCTGGGCAGGAACCTTTTGGTGTTTTAAAGCATTATGTTATACTTTAGCTATTGAAAAATAGCGCTATGAGCTTGTAGGTCTGCTATTTTTGAAAAATCATTGCTTCTGGGGGGGAGGGGGGGTCACTGGAACAACATATTTTCAGATGGGGGGGGGGGGGGTGGAGACATGAATTAGCATGTGACATGTCAAACAGCCATAGCCACTTGCCCAAAATGTGCTGACCTCATCACATTTGTCATGACGTCTATGGCCGTTTTTAGCCCAAGGAGTGTTTTTTGTGCAAAACTAATGCCTGGAATGTATTCAGAATCATGAAAAGCCCTTAGTTTTACATGTCACATGCTACTTAAAGCATAAGGAAAGTTTGACATGTTGGACCATTTTGCCTGGTGTAGGATGTTAATGAAAAAGAAAGCCCAATAGTGACAGCCGGTCAGCAAGTGGATTCATGAATGTATGAATATAGACAATAGTTCAGGCCAATGAAAAAGACTATATACCAAATATCCCACTTTAACCCATTCTGGTGTTTCAAGCATTATGTTATACTTTAGCTATTGAAAAATAGCAGATCTACGAGCTCATAGCTTGTAGACCAAATATGTTGGTCCCTGGAACAACATATTTTCAGATGGGGGTCGGTGGCGAAATACATATATTATTGGGGGTCCTTGACATGGAAAAGGTTGAGCACCACTGACATAAAAACATGAGGTTTTTTCAGAAAACTGTCAGGATGTAGAAGACATTTGTAGAATCGTCCTCGGGTCTAAATGGGTTAAACAAAAGACGCCTGTCGGCTGCCGGACTATAAGACTATATGTATTAACCCACAATCGAGTGTTATTCAATTTAATTCACTTGCACAATGTTTTCATATAGGCCTACATTTACCTTGCCGACATCACTTCGCCTCTGACATTTAATTTAATAATATTTGGACTGCTGGACAGCTGACAGTAGGCTCTCTTCACCCTGTAAAACAATTATCTGCGAATGGTTTTACTACTGCCACATGTGGACGGTGTGTGAGGCTAAAGAGGCTTTAGGGAAACGGGTTTGCTTCAAAATGTGTTCATGCAGGAGGCCTTTTACGGGCGCAATCAGGACAGGTATGGCTGTGCTCTAGTCTAGGTTGTCTATTTCTATGTTGTTGTGTTTGACAGTGTTTCCCAAAAAAGGACACAGGCTTCTGTGTGCGGTCTAGAGGGGTGTGTAGAGCTACGTGCAACACAAAATGTCTTTGGGAAACCCAGCCAATGTCATCTTTTAACCCATTTAGGCCTGACGTCGAAATTTTAAAAATGTCTTCTAAATAATGACAGTTTTCTGAAAAACCTCATGTTTCTATATCAGTGGTGCTCAATATTTCATGTCACGGACCCCAACAATTATATGTAACTAGAATTTATCCTAGAGTTACGTAGCAGCGCAATATGGGAAGAAGGAAATACAGACTCTACTTCATGTTTCAGCTGTGTTTGTAAACCCAGTATTGTGTAGAAACGGATGGGTTATTAATTATAATTATGTGTTGTTGCGCGTGCACACACACACACACACACTTTCACACACACACACACACACACACACACACACACACACACACACACACACACAGTCACTGGTTACTTTGAATCCGTGGTGGGACTGGGAAATAAATAATGCGCGGAAGAACTTGGCATCCGATGAGAGGTGGTGTGTGTGTGTGGCTGGCCATCGTAGACACACACACACCCTGGGTAAATAGTATGTGTACTGCGCACGAGCGCACACACTCGCTCACTCGTCAATTAAAGTCCCCCCGGCCCCGCCGATGCGATACAAAAATCCTCCACAGTGTACTGTAAAGTTGTGAAGCCGTACGGCAGCTGCTTTAGCTGCGTTCACCAAGTGTAGTTGTGTGGCTTTCGTCGTGCGAGAGGCGAGAGATGTGTTTTTGGGGTTGTTGCTGGCGGTGGCCGTCATGTGTGTGTTCGCCTGTCCGGCACAGCAGCCAGAGGGGGAGAGGGCTGTAGAGCTGGTGTGGAGCAGAGGCAGCGAGGTTGGTCATTGAGGGGTTGGAAATCATCCCGGTCGCGTGGTTCATGTAACGGGTGTGTCACTGTGAAGGCCGGAGACTACAATTGGACCGGCCCCAGGAAGTGGACGGAGTTGGCGTAACTCGGCAAAGTGCTGACGATTTTGACGTAGGCTGGTGGTCTTGCACAAGAATGTGTTATTTCATAAAAATGGGTATTATACTGTAAATATGACAGTTGCATGGATGCAAAGTAGTGGTTGCTATTAGTTTTAAAGGATGGGGTGTTGTGCTGGCTGTTAGTTTTAAAGGATGGGGTGTTGTGCTGGATATTAGTTTTAAAGGATAAAGGATGGGGTGTTGTGCTGGATATTAGTTTTAAAGGATAAAGGATGGGGTGTTGTGTGGCTATTAGTTTTAAAGGATAAAGGATGGGGTGTTGTGTGGCTATTAGTTTTAAAGGATAAAGGATGGGGTGTTGTGTGGCTATTAGTTTTAAAGGATAAAGGATGGGGTGTTGTGCTGGATATTAGTTTTAAAGGATAAAGGATGGGGTGTTGCGCTGGATATTAGTGTGGCAGGATATGCCTCTCCCCCCATCTGAAAATATGATGTTCCAGGGACCCTCTCAGTAGCAAAGATTTGAGTTAAAAACGTTCACTCTGTAATAATATATATTCAAAGGTGTGTGTGTGTGTGTGTGTGTGTGTGTGTGTGTGTGTGTGTGTGTGTGTGTGTGTGTGTGTGTGTGTGTGTGTGTCGGTGTCGGTGTGTGTCGGTGTGTGTGTGTCGGTGTGTGTTAATGGTTAATGGTTACTGTGTGTTTTCTCATCAGATTCCCAGCGTCTCTCACTGGACACAAACACAGCACACTGTGGCCTCACTCTGTCTGAGGACAACAGGAAGGTCACAGATGAGGGACGACGTCATCAGTATCCTGACCATACAGAGAGGTTTGATGTCTATCCTCAGGTTCTGAGTGCAGAGAGTGTGAGCGAACGCTGCTACTCTGAGGTAGAGTGCAGTGGAGGGGTTTCTATAGCAGGGACTGACAGAGCAATCAGAAGGAAAGGAGATGGTGGTGACTGTGGGCTTGGAGACAATGGCATGTCATGGAGTCTGGTGTGTGGTGGTGACAGTTACTCTGTCAGACACAATGGTCAGAGTACTGACCTCCCTGTCGGTCCCTCTAGACGCTCCATCAGAGCAGCAGTGGATGCTGACCGTGAGGACAGGGAGAACGGGGTCTACAGAGTAGCAGTATATGTAGACCGTCCCGCTGGGACTCTGTCCTTCTATGACGTGTCCTCAGAGGACACTCTGACCCACCTGCACACCTTCCAGACCACGTCCACTGAACCCCTCTGTGTTGGGTTCAGGTTGAGGTGGTCTGGCTCCTCAGTGTGTCTGTGTGAGCAGAGATAGAGTCTCCATGTGAGCGAGGGTCACATCAGGTCGCCATGGTTACTCCACATGTCTGAGTGAGTCCAGGTTGTCATGGTTACCATGCACCGTCGCCAGTACGCCTGACATCATGGACTCCATATTTGGCCATGAGTGACTCATCATGACATCATGGTGACATCACACTGATGATGTATATAAGAAGCACAGTGACAATCTGTCAATCAAACCTTGATGTGCTAAAGACCCCAAGATAGGGTTTGACCTCCGACCTCCACATTGATAGGGTTTGACCCCTGACCTCCAGGTTGATAGGGTTTGACCTCTGACCCCAGATTGATAGGCTTTGACCCCTGACCTCCAGCTGAACATATTTCTTTCCAGGAATCTCCAAATTGTACATAAGTAGAATTGTTGCACGCGCTCCAGTCCAGGGGAAACAAATATATATCCTTTAATAAATGCACCACGTCTCTGTGTGTGTGCACGTGTGTACATACGCCTACGTCTCTGTGTGTGTGCACTGAATGGGTTAAAGTGTTTGTGTAAACACACACTCACTGATGACGAAGGTGGGGACGCAGATTGTGATTGGTCGGGATGAGATGATGTACGATGATAAGAGCGCCCCTCACTTCACACAGGTGTGATTTTTACTGTAGGCCTATGAACAGATGTTCCTGTTACAGGCTGGGCCAAAGGTGTATTTTATTTCATGGTGTATTTTAATTCATGGTGGATTTTATTTTAAAGTCACCGTACCAACTTAAAACATGTTACTGTAAATGGCTCAGTGCCTAAATGATAAAACATGTTACTGTAAATGGCTCAGTGCCTAAATGATAAAAAATGTTACTGTAAATGGCTCAGTGCCTAAATGATAAAACATGTTACTGTAAATGGCTCAGTGCCTAAATGATAAAACATGTTAATGTAAATGGCTCAGTGCCTAAATGATAAAACATGTTACTGTAAATGGCTCAGTGCCTAAATGATAAAACATGTTACTGTAAATGGCTCTGTGTCTAAATGATAAAACATGTTACTGTAAATAGCTCAGTGCCTAAATGATAAACATGTTACTGTAAATGGCTCTGTGGATACATTGCTAAGTGCCTAAATGATAAACTGTGAATTTAATAAACGGATTGTTGAAAAGTCTGTCGTGGTTCTGTTGTGTATTAATTATTCATAGTGTTGTCAAATGGCGGTTTGGCCAAATGCGCACCGGGAATGTGGTCAGTTTGTTGAGTGTGGTGGGCGGTGACGTCACAGAGTGCCTTATTTACGAACGACCACAGCTGTGACGCATTCACACCGCCGACACCGGACGACCCCAGCTTCAGGGTAGGGTCGCTCAGTGGACGACCCCAGCTTCAGGGTAGGGTCGCTCAGTGGACGACCCCAGCTTCAGGGTAGGGTCGCTCAGTGGACGACCCCAGCTTCAGGGTAGGGTCACTCATGCCAGTCATGGTCATGTGACTTCCTCTGCCTACCAGTGGTCCTTGAGGGGGTTCCAGGTGGTCCGGGGACCACCAGTGGTCCTTGAGGGGGTTCCATGTGGTCCGGGGACCACCAGTGGTCCTTGAGGGGGTTCCAGGTGGTCCGGGGACCACCAGTGGTCCTTGAGGGGGTTCCAGGTGGTCCCCATGTGGTCCGGGCACCACATGGTCTTCATTACTTCATAATTTACAAGAAGATAGATAGATGACTTTATTGTCATTCAGCAGATATATAAAATGCATAATAAGAGAACGAAATGTCGTTTCACTGGCTTTTAGTTTGCTAGTTAAAAGATAACTAAAATACTATTAAAATCTAAAATCCACTTTTAAAAACAAAAACAGAGTAAAAAGCACCATTAGTTCATAGAGAGAGACAGATATTGCACAACAGTAGTCCTTATAGCAGCATAATTATCTAAAAAAGGTTAGGGGATATATTGCACTTGTTCAAAAGTCTAATGGCTTGGGGGGGGGGGAAGCTCTTCACTTCCAATGCTTCCAAAGAAGTACAATTAGAGAATGTAGAGGAATTATTTTGATCAACGTTTGCCTGTTATCTCTCCTAATGGTACCAACATCAATACAGCCTGTTATCTCTCCTAATGGTACCAACATCAATACAGCCTGTTATCTCTCCTAATGGTACCAACATCAATACAGCCTGTTATCTCTCCTAATGGTACCAACATCAATACAACCTGTTATCTCTCCTAATGGTACCAACATCAATACAGCCTGTTATCTCTCCTAATGGTACCAACATCAATACAACCTGTTATCTCTCCTAATGGTACCAACATCAATACAGCCTGTTATCTCTCCTAATGGTACCAACATCAATACAGCCTGTTATCTCTCCTAATGGTACCAACATCAATACAGCCTGTTATCTCTCCTAATGGTACCAACATCAATACAGCATGTTATCTCTCCTAATGGTACCAACATCAATACAGCCTGTTATCTCTCCTAATGGTACCAACATCAATACAGCCTGTTATCTCTCCTAATGGTACCAACATCAATACAGCCTGTTATCTCTCCTAATGGTACCAACATCAATACAGCCTGTTATCTCTCCTAATGGTACCAACATACATACAGCCTGTTATCTCTCCTAATGGTACCAACATCAATACAGCCTGTTATCTCTCCTAATGGTACCAACATCAATACAGCCTGTTATCTCTCCTAATGGTACCAACATCAATACAACCTGTTATCTCTCCTAATGGTACCAACATCAATACAGCCTGTTATCTCTCCTAATGGTACCAACATCAATACAACCTGTTATCTCTCCTAATGGTACCAACATCAATACAGCCTGTTATCTCTCCTAATGGTACCAACATCAATACAGCCTGTTATCTCTCCTAATGGTACCAACATCAATACAGCCTGTTATCTCTCCTAATGGTACCAACATCAATACAGCATGTTATCTCTCCTAATGGTACCAACATCAATACAGCCTGTTATCTCTCCTAATGGTACCAACATCAATACAGCCTGTTATCTCTCCTAATGGTACCAACATCAATACAACCTGTTATCTCTCCTAATGGTACCAACATCAATACAGCCTGTTATCTCTCCTAATGGTACCAACATCAATACAACCTGTTACCTCTCCTAATGGTACCAACATCAATACAGCCTGTTATCTCTCCTAATGGTACCAACATCAATACAGCCTGTTGTCTCTCCTAATGGTACCAACATCAATACAGCCTGTTATCTCTCCTAATGGTACCAACATCAATACAGCCTGTTATCTCTCCTAATGGTACCAACATCAATACAGCCTGTTATCTCTCCTAATGGTACCTACATCAATACAGCCTGTTATCTCTCCTAATGGTACCAACATCAATACAGCCTGTTATCTCTCCTAATGGTACCAACATCAATACAACCTGTTATCTCTCCTAATGGTACCTACATCAATACAGCCTGTTATCTCTCCTAATGGTACCAACATCAATACAGCCTGTTATCTCTCCTAATGGTACCAACATCAATACAACCTGTTATCTCTCCTAATGGTACCTACATCAATACAGCCTGTTATCTCTCCTAATGGTACCTACATCAATACAACCTGTTATCTCTCCTAATGGTACCTACATCAATACAGCCTGTTAACATGTGCAGTTCAAGGTTCAAGTTTATTTAGTGTCCCCGAAGGGCAAATTGGGTTGCAGCATAGACAATACATTAAACAATGAATGAAACAGTACAAACAAACAGTTCACATAGCGGATACCAGAGTACAGAGGTGCACACAACTATTAAAGTGCAGGCGTCAAAGTGCTATGCGATAGGTCATAAAAGTGCATGTGCATAGACATAGGCACGAGATAATACAGTAAACAGTGCTCATCATAAGGTTATATCCTAGATCTACCCACAGCAGCATTCAGTGTGTGAATAGAGACCAGGACAAAGGAATGTTTGTGCCTGTTTTTTGTGGCACAGGGGGCTCGCAAGCGAAGGCCGGATGGGAGAAGGATGTACTCTCCGTGTAGAGGGTGAGCAGCATCAGATCGGATACACAGGGCTTTGTTAAGTACCTGTTTCTTAAAGATCTGGTCTAGGCCGTTCATTTGTGAGCCAATGATTTTAGAGGCCACTTTTACAATTTTCCCTAGGGATTTTTTGTCTCTGATGCAGAGATTACCATACCAACAGATAATGGAGAAGGAAGTTGTACATGCCCAAATTGTACAACTTCCTGGTCTTAACGGTCTACGTTTCTCCTCCTCTTTAGATAGTCCTTGGTATGATGATGTCACACGCATACGCTCTAGTGGCATAAACATGTCATTGTAATCCGTTTTCATCCTGTTTTTAAATTCCTATTTTTTACTACTTAAATATTGAATATAATATTATGCATAAACGCCTGTCCTGTTTATCTGTTAAAAAACAAACTCCATTGCAGTGTTGTCATGTTTGTTAGAAACACAATTTCTAATCAAACACCAGATTACTTTTTCAAATCAAGTGACAGACAGACATAATCATAACACCATAATTGCCAGCCTTATTTAAGGAGCGGCGGTGGCTCAGGGGTAGAGTGCCTGGATGGTAACCGTAAGGTTGCCAGTTCGAACCCGGGCTCCCCCAGAGTTACTGTCGAAGTGTCCTTGAGCAAGACACTGAACCCCTAATTGCTCCCGATGTGCTAGTTGGTGCCTTGCATGGTTTCCGCTGCCATCGGTGTATGAATGTGTGTGTGAATGGGTGAATGTAATGCACAATCTATGTAAAGCACCTTGGATAAAGTCGCTATATAAATGCACCATTTACCATTTACCATTTATTTACCATTTATCACTCCCTGCTCCAAAAACAGTTATGTATCGGAATCAGTTATGTAAATTCTAGGCTACCACCCAAAGTACTCACTTGCGTGTTTTCTTCATTACATCATAACTTGATTACCTGTTTTCTTCATTACATCATAAATTGATTACCTGTTTTCTTCATTACATCATAACTTGATTACCTGTTTTCTTCATTACATCATAACTTGATTACCTGTTTTCTTCATTACATCATAACTTGATTACCTGTTTTCTTCATTACATCATAACTTGATTACCTGCTTTCTTCATTACATCATAACTTGATTTCCTGTTTTCTTCATTACATCATAACTTGATTACCTGTTTTCTTCATTACATCATAACTTGATTACCTGTTTTCTTCATTACATCATAACTTGATTACCTGTTTTCTTCATTACATCATAACTTCCAGCGACAGCAGTAGATTAAAGTTAACCATGAAGATGATGAAACTTTGCTCGTTTAAAGATGGAGTGCCATGATTTCTTCCCCACCCTAGAACATGATCATCAGGTCTTATTGTTATATAAGGAGGAAGATTTTTTTTTAAATGTGAATTCACATGTGAATCCCTCCTACTCCTTCAAAACCGCTCTCAAAGGGCACATATACGGACGGCTGAAATTCGAAACTGGCCCCCGTAAAGTCGAGTCCCCCACCCCCCTTGTTTCCCCTCATTGTGTGTGTGTGTGTGTGTGTGTTGTTTGTGTGTGTGTGTGTGTGTGTGTGTGTGTGTGTGTGTGTGTGTGTATATAATTATCCTTTTAACCTCCTTTTATGATGTTTTTTTTTTATATAGAAGTGTATATTTGTACGTCTCTAAATGTGTTGATGAATTGAACACGGTGGACCCTCTTGTAAACAAGTGTAAAGCTTTCTGGTGTCGTCCACAGTTAACAGTTTTTGTATTGAGTTGTGCTTTTCGTTTGAAATGTACCCGTTCTGCATACTGTTAATAAATAATTAAATCAATCAATCTACATCTCAGAGACTTATTGTAGGCTATACCTTTATGCCACTGCAATTTAAATGGAACACTTTTATTTAATTAGTATTATTACAGTGGTTTATGCTTGTTCTGACTGTAACCTGACCTACGTCAGATTATTATTTGTATTTTTTCTTCTTGTTCTACTTGTGTGTAGGATGCACTTAATGTAGTGAGGAGGAGTGTCATATTATTTGTGATTACCATTATACTGACACCTGTGGGTGTGCTAATCTGCATAACCACTAGAGGGCGATGCAAGCCAATGCATCTCAGTTATGTCCCAGGCCAGCGGTGAATACATTATTACTAAAATAAATAAATTACTCCTCCAGATTCGGTCCAGAAATCCTGCAAATGGTTTCACAGTATCTCTATAGTCATGTGCTCAAGACGGATCTGTCCCATATTTCATATTCCATCCTAATTGGCTATAATTGGCTTTCAAAGTTTGCATGATTTGGCCCGTTTGGAACCACACAAACATAACAACTTTTAACACAATGATTTATAATAAACACCATGGATGTATATGACTGTATTTCCTTTTTCCATATTAATGAAAACCACGTGTCACACAAACATACACGAAGCAAATTGCAATGCAATATAACTGTACAAACAAAATAACAGCTAACACAATTGCATGATGGTAACCATGGCAACGAATGGTGTCTGTTTCCTGTTTCTGCACAAGGAGGGCGAGGGTATTTCCAAACAGTTTTTTATACCCAGAACCCTAATCAAGGGATCTTGATTCAGCTGGAGGGGCACTTCCTGACGAGGGAACCTCCCGAGAGCACTTCAAGTCAAGGGACTGGTTTCAGAAAGGGCCTATGTGTGTCTTTCTCTCTCAAACATGCACGCACATGCACACGCGCACACACGCTCGTGCGCGCGTCCCGTCAGCGGCAGTGCGGAGATGTTGCACAGAGAACTGTGACCCATTCAAAGTAGTCACCTCTTCCCAGCATGCATTGCACTACGCCAGGCTCCCCGTATGGTTCTTCTCCACAGTGAGCGGTGGGACTGGGAGGGGCGTCTGGACGGCAGGCGGCTGTGGCGAAAAGCCGAAAACAGGACAAAGGAACAATCAGTCAAAACGGGGACGCGTTTCAGTCAGACAAACAGCGGCGGCCATTATTTAGCTCTGTTACAGTTAGATTAGATTATCATTTAGTCAAGAAGCAGAGGCTGCAGAGCAGAGGACTGGGTCAAAGACCACAACATGTCAGCGAGTAAAGTCACATCCCAGACGGTAAAAGCGGACCTCAAACGTGGACCATCATCAGAGTGGACCGATGCTGCGTCGGAGAAGGAACAGATCAAGGCAGCCATGCTGAAGCAGCCTGTGATAAAGTTACACAGAATAAGTATGTGCATGTTTTCATGTCACTGTATTGTACACTTTGATTTCATCTTCAACAGACAGCACATGCACACACTCTGTGGATGCCAGAGCTGAAGCTCTATTCGTGTTTTAACTGCACCGATCGTAAAGTAAAACTACTCCCTAGAACCTTTGCCCTGTATTGTTCACATCTGCTCTTTATAGCGCCACCAGGAGGCCGTGTGTAAAACCTTTATTTTATTACTCCTTCAGATTTGATAAAAAATACACATGATCTTTGTAGTCATGTGATCAACAAGGATCTGTTTGATTTCTCATATTCTAGACCAGTGTTTCCCAACCTTTTTTCTGCCATGGCACATAGATGTGCAGGGGGGGGGGGGCAATATATATATATATATGATATTGTAGGGATAGCAAGTAAGACGAATGCTACTCCTATCTTTGAGTCAGAATGTGCAGAATGGCACGTCTGTTTATTTCACTCTCTTCAATCATACTGACAACCCAACAACACACACTTCCCCACTTCCTTGTTTACCCCGAAACCCCCGCCCACTCTCTTAGGGTGAATTATGTCCCTAGAAAGTCACTACAATATGACATATATAAATATACAATTTACATACTCTTTTCCACTCACACACACACACATACACACAGCTGCTATAGGCTACAATGTATTTGTAACCAGAAGAAAATATTTGCTCTCATATACACAAGATGGCTAGTTTTATATACTAGTCCTGACCCGTTCTGAATATATGAACAGCAAATGATGTTCAGTGTGGGTAATGTAATGTGATAGGGGGGGGGGGGATTGTTTACAGATGGTGTTGTGAAGTTGGGTTGGGCACAAAAGTAGGCTAATTAAACGTAAGTTTAATAAGGAAATGCTGTAGTACAATCATAAGTACACCATTGATGATGTAAATTTGGTGGTGATATTCTGTGTATAAATGGAAGTTATTGAATATTTTCGTTCACGTTAACATGCCCCCGTCAGAACTGTCAGAGCTGGCTTTCAGGTGCCTGTGCCACGCAACCCGCGCGTTGGCCGCGATGCTTCCCAAAGAAGAAGTTATGTCGACTGACGCAAGAGTAGCTAGTAGTATCGGGGTCCGAGTTGTTTTCCCCGTGTGGGTCTGTTGCGCAGAAAAATGTTCTTCGTGGCATGTTGTTTGTTGTATGTAATATCAGACCATATGTAACGGTCAGATATCGCTATCACTGCTACGAATTATTTAAATCACGGGTTGTGAATGATCTCCTCTTACGATTGATAAAGGGAATGTAATGAAAATAGCCTAAAGAAGCAAACAGAAAACAGTCAGAAACAAAACTCACGTTAACCTTTTATCTCAAGTCAAATGAAGGAATCAACAGTTATACACACAGAGTTGAATGAATGAGTGAATGATCCGAAACAAATGTCCGTGTCTCGCGCACACACGCGCGAGCTCCCTTATTGTTTTGTATTGTTCCGTGTTTCCAAACAAAGTCTGTTGCCCCCAGAGTTCCTTCCCAACGTAACACTCCCTCCAAAGCAAAGTGAAGGTGATAAAATAAACGTAATCCATCCCCGTAGCGAACGTAATCCAGTGAAGGTATTTGCTACTCCAAACAAAGAGGAAGAAGAAAACCCTCGGATCCTACTAAGGTAGAGTGTTCGCCTCGACAGCAGCCAGAGCGAGGGGGAGGGGCCAAATTTTATAGGGCACTATTTGTTGTGTTGCGCCGGTAGCTAGAGGAAGCATGCCAGTGGGGTAACAGTGAGAACGGTGGCCTGTGATACAGGTGTCGCTAAGGGGCGGAGGTGTGTGAGGAATTCACTAATAAATTCATTATTAATCATTAATGTGTCAAATCGAAAAAAGGGCTTCGTTACGCCCTCCATATTCATATGGTCAATGCCTGTGTGAAAAGTGGGAGCGATTGGTGCCGGCAATGAGGAGATAATGCGGTGTTTCTGACAGACACACACACACACACACACACACACACACAGATACACAGACATTGTTAGAATTATAGTATGATTTAGCAAATAATAATAATGTTATAAAATAACAAGATTTTTAATATTAATATATTTTATTTCCTGACCTACCAATGTGAACACAAACGCTTCCATCACGTCACACATGATCAACACAGTTTGAGTGAATGCTGTGCAGTCAGTGCAGTCAGTGACAGTGCAGTCAGTGCAGTCAGTGCAGTCAGTGCAGTCGGTACAGTCAGTGCAGTCAGTGCAGTCGGTACAGTCAGTGCAGTCGGTGCAGTCAGTGCAGTCGGTGCAGTCGGTGCAGTCGGTGCAGTCGGTGCAGTCAGTGCAGTCAGTGCAGTCAGTGCACACACAGAAGGTTAAGAACGTCTTCACTGCTGTCTGTGACACGCTGAATCACACGTGTTTGTTCACCGCAGCCAGGCATGAAAACAGCAAACGTGAAACAGGAAGGACCCGGGCGGCGCGGCTACTCTGCTTCTCTGTCGTGAATGTCGTCTCGTCTGCCGTTACTGTTATGCAGTAGCTCTGCCCCGGCGATTTGTAAGCCCACCACAGCCGCTTTTGCAACACGGTGTGGGCTTGTAGGTCAGCTTTAAAGATCGACACCAGCTAAAAGCAAGCTCCACATGATCAACTCACAACGCGTTTTGCGTCGCTCGATTCGTTTCAACTGCACGTGGGAATTCACCAGCAGGAACGCACTGAGAGCCTGGTGACGCGAGGTTAGGAATGCACAGAGGCAAGCGGTGTTTTTTCATACAGTACATGCCAGACGAGTAGGTGATCTCCTCATGTAAACAAAGCCACACATTAGCATTTATATGGACGAGGGTCGTTAAGACTAGTGGGGATGGGCAACAATGATGCAAATTGTAAAAGGAGGAGGAGGAATGCAGAGCGTGTGCTCGGACTATTCCAGCTGTCTACTCCTCCATTCCACGGTGTGTTACAGAGGGACACGCAGCTATACATCTCCGTACAACGGTGCTTTACCGGAGTTTGCTGTTAAATAAATAAATAGTGCTTGACTGCACGTTTAGGTCAGGAACCGATAGGCAGAACCGAAATTGAATTATTTGTATGGGTACCCGGTACCAACCATGTGTTCATTCGGTTCCTACTTAATATAATCAATAACCATCACGAAATACCAACACAACTTGCATGTTATTTTTAAAACATCTTATTTAGCCTCTGTTTCTCTCTCCTCGTTCTCCATCCCAGATGTCTTTCCTGCCCAACTCAAACATGTCTACAGCAGAAATAGACATGTCAACCAACACCAGAGAATTCATACAGGAGAGAAGCCCTACGCCTGTGACCAGTGTGGGACTAGGTTCAGCCAGAGCAGTGAACTAAAACGTCACCAGAGAATTCATACAGGAGAGAAGCCCTATGCCTGTGACCAGTGTGGGAGCAGGTTCAGCCGGAGCGATGGACTCAAAAGTCACCAGAGAATTCATACAGGAGAGAAGCCCTACGCCTGTGACCAGTGTGGGAGCAGGTTCAGCGTGAGCAGTGAACTAAAACGTCACCAGAGAATTCATACAGGAGAGAAGCCCTACGCCTGTGACCAGTGTGGGAGCAGGTTCAGCATGAGCAGTCATCTAAAAGTTCACCAGAGAATTCATACAGGAGAGAAGCCCTTTGCCTGTGACCAGTGTGGGAGCAGGTTCAGCTCTAGCAGTCATCTCAAAAGTCACCAGAGAATTCATACAGGAGAGAAACCCTACGCCTGTGACCAGTGTGGGAGCAGGTTCAGCGTGAGCAGTGATCTAAAAGTTCACCAGAGAATTCATACAGGAGAGAAGCCCTACGCCTGTGACCAGTGTGGGAGCAGGTTCAGCATGAGCAGTCATCTCAAACGTCACCAGAGAATTCATACAGGAGAGAAGCCCTACGCCTGTGACCAGTGTGGGACTAGGTTCAGCCAGATAGGTAGTCTCAAATATCATGAGAGAACTCATAGAGTGAAGACCAGCTACCACTGACTCTGTAGTTCTGTAGACTTCTCTGTAGTCTCACCTCAAACAACATCCCATCGTAGTAGTGGTGCACAGTGCACACTTACTGATGCACAACATGCCAGTGGTGGAAAGTAACTTAAGTACAATTTTGAGGCATTTGTACTTTACTTGAGTATTTCCAATTTCCAATACTTTTACTTCTACTCCACTACATCTCGGAGACAAAATTTGTACAGTTACTTCACTACAATTATTTGAAAACTTAAGTTACTTTGGAGATTTTAATTTTGATTAGAAAACATACATTAACCAATTCAACCGTATACATTTCGGCCATTTGAAAATAGCCGATCTAAAAGCTCACAAATTATAAGCTTGTAGATCTGATATTTTCAATAGATTTTGTACACATTTTTAACTTGTGACTGAAATGGCATATTCTGCACAATGAGTACTTTTACTTGTAGTACTTTAAGTACATTTTGATGCCGATACTTTTGTACTAAACAAAGTAGTTCTAAAATTGCAGTATTGGTACTTTTACTTAAGTAAAACAATTGAGTACTTTTTCCACCACTGCAACATGCACACACACACACACACACACACACACACACACACACACACACACACACACACACACACACACACACACACACACACACACACACACACACACACACACACACACCACCCAAAGTACTCACTTGATTACCTGTTTTCTTCATTACATCATAACTTGATTACCTGTTTTCTTCATTACATCATAACTTGATTACCTGCTTTCTTCATTACATCATAACTTCCAGCGACAGCAGTAGATTAAAGTTAACCATGAAGATGATGAAACTTTGTCAGGTCTTATTGTTATATAAGGAGGAAGATGTTTTTCAAAATATTGTACAGTATTTGTTAAAATGTGGTTTTTCCGTGGACATGCCCACCTATGCCTGGTTTGCCTGATGGGCGGTGATCCACCTGAACTGAAGCCACAGCTGTTGTATGATAAAGGGTGAGGGGTTAGGGGAGGGGCTGATAGTGTGATGTCACTATATTACAGTTTGACTGTCAAGGTTTCAGCCTCCAGGAAGAAACCCTAAATACAAAGGGAAGACATCATTGCACATAATGAAGTACTGTCACCTCTTAAACACATGAAACATTGGAGTTTAAATAGTGCTTGACTGCACGTTTAGGTCAGGAACCGATAGGCAGAACCGAAATGTCATTATTTGTATGGGTACCCGGTACGGTACCAGCTGTTGAGCGACTACAGGAGATGAATGTATAAATAAGTCGCTGAGAGGCGATGAGACGGGCCAGGTTGTCGTCAGACGCGCTCCGCAAACAAAAGGATTTTGCTGTTTGCGTTTAAGGTGTTTTGTTGAAGCTATAGGTGCATAACTCAAAGGGTGCTCAGACAGAAAGCAAAGTAGCCACAGCGATCAAACGTAATCAAAGTAAATAAAATAAAGCAAAATAAGCGGTATAAAGTGGTCAACAAAAGTACGGCTTCCCACACGGTAACAAGACTACTCGCCCCGTTTCTGTTTTCCTCCCAGAATTCTCCCCAGTGAGGGGTGGGAGAGGCTGGACAGCAGACGGCTGGACTTTGAATTTCTCTAACTATAAACTTTCATGACAGCAGAACAGCCTAAGTACAAATATAATTTATGAGAAGCTACTACAGTGAAGTCTGTTCACAGAAGTTGTTGTAGGATATGTGGGGATTATCTGACGAGGTATCATTTGAGGGGGCAAAACCTTACATATTATACTAAATAATACTAAATTGTTTATAGGTTCAATATAAGTCAAATAATATAGCCTTCCCACAGGAGTATCTTTTTTATATTTTTCCAAAAAGAATACAAACAGCCAATAGCATATTACAAAGTTACCCCCCTCACTGGGAGGAAAAAACGGGCACGCACCGGGGTGAGTTGTCCAGTATTCCTGCGAGTGTCCCTCAGCCGGCTCTAAACTCCTCCTCTTTCACTGAGCCAGTCATCCATATGTTCCTGTTCCTTCACGTCTGTCTGTCTGTCCGTCCGTGACTGTCTGTCTGTCTGTCTGTCTGTCTGTCCGTCCGTGACTGTCTGTCTATCCAGTCATCCATATGTTCCTGTTCCTTCACATCTGTCTGTCTGTCCGTCCGTGACTGTCTGTCTGTCTATCCAGTCATCCATATGTTCCTGTTCCTTCACATCTGTCTGTCTGTCCGTCCGTGACTGTCTGTCTATCCAGCCATCCATTCCAGTTAATGGATCCGAGTTTGGGAAAGGGAATGTGTTAATGAACCAGGGGTAAAGTGAGTCAATCTGATCTCAGGTCAGAATGTGTTAATGAACCAGGGGTAAAGTGAGTCAATCTGATCTCAGGTCAGAATGTGTTAATGAACCAGGGTTAAAGTGAGTCAATCTGATCTCAGGTCAGAATGTGTTAATGAACCAGGGGGTAAAGTGAGTCAATCTGATCTCAGGTCAGAATGTGTTAATGAACCAGGGTTAAATTGAGTCAATCTGATCTCAGGTCAGAATGTGTTAATGAACCAGGGGGTAAAGTGAGTCAATCTGATCTCAGGTCAGAATGTGTTAATGAACCAGGGGTAAAGTGAGTCAATCTGATCTCAGGTCAGAATGTGTTAATGAACCAGGGGTAAAGTGAGTCAATCTGATCTCAGGTCAGAATGTGTTAATGAACCAGGGGTAAAGTGAGTCAATCTGATCTCAGGTCAGAATGTGTTAATGAACCAGGGGTAAAGTGAGTCAAACTGATCTCAGGTCAGAATGTGTTAATGAACCAGGGTTAAAGTGAGTCAAACTGATCTCAGGTCAGAATGTGTTAATGAACCAGGGGTAAAGTGAGTCAATCTGATCTCAGGTCAGAATGTGTTAATGAACCAGGGTTAAAGTGAGTCAATCTGATCTCAGGTCAGAATGTGTTAATGAACCAGGGTTAAAGTGAGTCAATCTGATCTCAGGTCAGAATGTGTTAATGAACCAGGGGTAAAGTGAGTCAATCTGATCTCAGGTCAGAATGTGTTAATGAACCAGGGTTAAAGTGAGTCAATCTGATCTCAGGTCAGAATGTGTTAATGAACCAGGGGTAAAGTGAGTCAATCTGATCTCAGGTCAGAATGTGTTCTTTTCTTTAGATTCTTTATTTCTGTGTCATGCACCAAAGGCACCCAGCCCACATGGACTTACAGGACACACCACAACATTGCTTCAATATTGCATTGTGTAAAATAATTTTTTTTACACAAACAAAACATTCTGCCTCATTTCCCACGATTTGCATAAAAAGTCTGCCAAAGCAAAAATACCCCTCCCAAAACAAAATTCCAGCTTCTCATAGTCCTCCAACCAGAAAAAGCCAGCACAGATGGTTGTCATCTTACAAAACAATACATGTCTTAACTCTTCATATAAAGGGCAGTAAAACAAAAAATGAATTTCATTTTCAATTTCTTTCAAATCACACACTAGACACACTCTGTCCTCCTCAGGAGTACCAATGAATCTACCCGTTTCTAAAGCTAATGGTAAGGTCCCAGAATGCAGCTGTGCACAAAAAGATCTCTGACCTTTGGATATATTTTGTGTAACATAAGGTTCAGGGTCATAATTATTTTTAATAAGACGATATGTTCTTAGTTTAGGTTTGTACCATAAATCAACAGCCCAACTCTCCTTATACCCAAGGAACATATAGTTCTGTATTTCATGAATATTACAGCGAAGTCTATTTAAATAAATAAATGATGAATTATTCTTAAAGAATAAAGACTTTACTTCATTAGCCCAGGGGTAACCATTAGAAATGTCCCAGTTAAAAATCTTTTTGGTCAGTCTGTCATCGGACATATTAACAAGTCTATTCCAAAGTCTCAACATCTCACCTTTGTGTCTGATATTTACGGGCATCCATCCCATATCGCCGCTAATAGCCAAGATAGGCGTGAGCTTATGAACTCCAAGAAATGACCGTATGGCTCTATTTTGAATTGTGTTACAACTTTCATTGTTCGGAAAACCCCATACACCGGAGGCATAATCCGAAACAGGGAACCAGGGGTAAAGTGAGGCAATCTGATCTCAGGTCAGAATGTGTTAATGAACCAGGGGTAAAGTGAGTCAAACTGATCTCAGGTCAGAATGTGTTAATGAACCAGGGGTAAAGTGAGTCAATCTGATCTCAGGTCAGAATGTGTTAATGAACCAGGGGTAAAGTGAGTCAATCTGATCTCAGGTCAGAATGTGTTAATGAACGAAGGGGTAAAGTGAGTCAATCTGATCTCAGGTCAGAATGTGTTAATGAACCAGGGGTAAAGTGAGTCAATCTGATCTCAGGTCAGAATGTGTTAATGAACCAGGGGTAAAGTCAGTCAATCTGATCTCAGGTCAGAATGTGTTAATGAACCAGGGGGTAAAGTCAGTCAATCTGATCTCAGGTCAGAATGTGTTAATGAACCAGGGGTAAAGTCAGTCAATCTGATCTCAGGTCAGAATGTGTTAATGAACCAGGGGTAAAGTGAGTCAAACTGATCTCAGGTCAGAATGTGTTAATGGACCAGGGGTAAAGTGAGTCAATCTGATCTCAGGTCAGAATGTGTTAATGAACCAGGGGTAAAGTCAGTCAATCTGATCTCAGGTCAGAATGTGTTAATGAACCAGGGGTAAAGTGAGTCAATCTGATCTCAGGTCAGAATGTGTTAATGAACCAGGGTTAAAGTGAGTCAAACTGATCTCAGGTCAGAATGTGTTAATGAACCAGGGTTAAAGTGAGTCAAAGTAAACTAGTTAGTGACTACAGTGAGTCAATGTGCTGCATATCATATGGCATTGTTGTAGTGAAGAGATGCGGTCTGTCATTGGTGTGATGAGAGGTTGGTACAATATGAGCTATTTCAGTGGCTTCACTATTAAGTGTGCCAGTGCCCAGGGGTGGGCAACTGGCGGCCCGGGGGCCACATGCGGCCCCCACCTTCACTTAATGTGGCCCTCAGGTTAACATCAGAATACTGATATAATGTTGGTTTCAGCTGTTTACAATTCCACAACATGCAAACATGACCTGCTTTAATTACTTCAGTCTAAATGAGTCGCTCAATGCTCAACACACGTATAATTAAAGGCATTTGAAATGACATAAAAATGTAAATTTTCAGGATTCCAATTTGAATATAGCAAAAATAGCCGATCTACAAGCACAGAATTATTTATTATTTTTGTTACGACAGTAATATATGGCCCTATAGGGAGTGAGTGTGGAAATATAGTGGCCCTCTCCATCGTCAAAGTTGCCCAGCCCTGCTACAGCTGGTCCTTGAATGTTTTAAGTGTCATATCACAATTCTTGTGACAGTTTCCATCCGTGACAGTATCACTGTCATGTGATATAATAAGCAATGTCACTTTTTACAGCAGTGACAAATGTGTACAGGCTGACATTCACAAGTGTATTAAGTATGAAGAGACAGACATTATTAGTGTTGTCTCACTACTATACTAGCCTACTATGAAAATTATTTTACTTGTGTATAAAGCTCTCAATGGTCTCGCACCTGCCTGCCTAAATATGTCCCAAAACGCCCCCTAAGGTCTTCCACTGCTGGCCTGCTCGCTTTGCCAAAAGAAATGGCAACTAAAAAATACGGGGAAGCAGCTTTTTGCTTCTACGGGCCGTCGGCATGGAACAAGCTCCCACTGTACCTTCGACAGGCAGCCTCTGTAGACATTTGTAAAGCACAGCTCAAGACCCACTTCTACAACATTGCTTTTAATTGATCTTTTTTTTTTTTTTTTATTCATGTCCTCACTGTATTGCATTACTGCTTGTTTTTTTAACGTCGTTGCCTTGCTTTTCTTTTATTCTCCATTGTTCTGTAAAGCACTTTGAGCTGCATTTCATGTCATGAAAGGTACAAATAAAGTTTTATTATTATTATTATTAGAGACACTGGGGTGCAGGGGAGGACAAGTAGCGCTGAGCTCAGATCCGTCTAGGCTCATTAGCATACAGACACATATTCAACACACATTATCACATTCAGCAGTGTCCTTACTTTATTAACAATTAAGGTAGTGACTGTATGGACTGTGACTGTCTCCCCGTGTCCCCTAGGGTAGGTACCCTCACATGTTCTCCCCGTGTCCCCTAGGGTAGGTACCCTCACATGTTCTCCCCGTGTCCCCTAGGGTAGGTACCCTCACATGTTCTCCCCGTGTCCCCTAGGGTAGGTACCCTCACATGTTCTCCCCGTGTCCCCTAGGGTAGGTACCCTCACATGTTCTCCCCGTGTCCCCTAGGGTAGGTACCCTCACATGTTCTCCCCGTGTCCCCTAGGGTAGGTACCCTCACATGTTCTCCCCGTGTCCCCTAGGGTAGGTACCCTCACATGTTCTCCCCATGTCCCCTAGGGTAGGTACCCTCACATGTTCTCCCCGTGTCCCCTAGGGTAGGTACCCTCACATGTTCTCCCCGTGTCCCCTAGGGTAGGTACCCTCACATGTTCTCCCCGTGTCCCCTAGGGTAGGTACCCTCACATGTTCTCCCCGTGTCCCCTAGGGTAGGTACCCTCACATGTTCTCCCCGTGTCCCCTAGGGTAGGTACCCTCACATGTTCTCCCCATGTCCCCTAGGGTAGGTACCCTCACATGTTCTCCCCGTGTCCCCTAGGGTAGGTACCCTCACATGTTCTCCCCGTGTCCCCTAGGGTAGGTACCCTCACATGTTCTCCCCGTGTCCCCTAGGGTAGGTACCCTCACATGTTCTCCCCGTGTCCCCTAGGGTAGGTACCCTCACATGTTCTCCCCGTGTCCCCTAGGGTAGGTACCCTCACATGTTCTCCCCGTGTCCC
Organism: Protomyctophum parallelum; assembly: GCF_964188405.1. Classification (NCBI taxonomy): domain Eukaryota; kingdom Metazoa; phylum Chordata; class Actinopteri; order Myctophiformes; family Myctophidae; genus Protomyctophum; species Protomyctophum parallelum. The sequence goes on along the minus strand of NC_139718.1, from coordinate 2,079,146 downwards.
CTAGGGTAGGTACCCTCACATGTTCTCCCCGTGTCCCCCTAGGGTAGGTACCCTCACATGTTCTCCCCGTGTCCCCTAGGGTAGGTACCCTCACATGTTCTCCCCGTGTCCCCTAGGGTAGGTACCCTCACATGTTCTCCCCGTGTCCCCTAGGGTAGGTACCCTCACATGTTCTCCCCGTGTCCCCTAGGGTAGGTACCCTCACATGTTCTCCCCGTGTCCCCCTAGGGTAGGTACCCTCACATGTTCTCCCCGTGTCCCCTAGGGTAGGTACCCTCACATGTTCTCCCCGTGTCCCCCTAGGGTAGGTACCCTCACATGTTCTCCCCGTGTCCCCTAGGGTAGGTACCCTCACATGTTCTCCCCGTGTCCCCTAGGGTAGGTACCCTCACATGTTCTCCCCGTGTCCCCTAGGGTAGGTACCCTCACATGTTCTCCCCGTGTCCCCTATAGGGTAGGTACCCTCACATGTTCTCCCCATGTCCCCTAGGGTAGGTACCCTCACATGTTCTCCCCGTGTCCCCTAGGGTAGGTACCCTCACATGTTCTCCCCGTGTCCCCTAGGGTAGGTACCCTCACATGTTCTCCCCGTGTCCCCTAGGGTAGGTACCCTCACATGTTCTCCCCGTGTCCCCTAGGGTAGGTACCCTCACATGTTCTCCCCGTGTCCCCTAGGGTAGGTACCCTCACATGTTCTCCCCGTGTCCCCTAGGGTAGGTACCCTCACATGTTCTCCCCGTGTCCCCTAGGGTAGGTACCCTCACATGTTCTCCCTGTGTCCCCTATAGGGTAGGTACCCTCACATGTTCTCCCCGTGTCCCCTAGGGTAGGTACCCTCACATGTTCTCCCCGTGTCCCCTAGGGTAGGTAACCTCACATGTTCTCCCCGTGTCCCCTATAGGGTAGGTACCCTCACATGTTCTCCCCGTGTCCCCTAGGGTAGGTACCCTCACATGTTCTCCCCGTGTCCCCTATAGGGTAGGTACCCTCACATGTTCTCCCCATGTCCCCTAGGGTAGGTACCCTCACATGTTCTCCCCTTGTCCCCTAGGGTAGGTACCCAGCCCTCACATGTTCTCCCCGTGTCCCCTAGGGTAGGTACCCTCACATGTTCTCCCCGTGTCCCCTAGGGTAGGTACCCTCACATGTTCTCCCCGTGTCCCCTAGGGTAGGTACCCTCACAAAAAACATGCAGTAATCCTGGTCTCTAAACTGCCTCCCCCTGGCCAGCCGGGGCGCCTGAGGGGAAAGGAACTGGTTGGAATAACGTGTTCCTTCCACGCGCTACGTCCAACCAGGGAAACTCCCCCCTGTCAGGTGTAAAGGAGCAACTTGGACACTCAGGCATGAAGGAAGCATGAGTTCAAGTCCGTTGCTCTCCCCTTGTCCCCCATATATGGGGACTAGGTTGCTCTCCCCTTGTCCCCCATATATGGGGACTAGGTTGGTCTCCCCTTGTCCCCCATATATGGGGACTAGGTTGGTCTCCCCTTGTCCCCCATATATGGGGACTAGGTTGGTCTCCCCTTGTCCCCCATATATGGGGACTAGGTTGGTCTCCCCTTGTCCCCCATATATGGGGACTAGGTTGCTCTCCCCTTGTCCCCCATATATGGGGACTAGGTTGGTCTCCCCTTGTCCCCCATATATGGGGACTATAGGTTGCTCTCCCCTTGTCCCCCATATATGGGGACTAGGTTGGTGGAGGGTGTGTAGAGCCCAGGATCACATTAGATGATTGACACAGGGGTGAAAAATGGGTTACAAAATCGTGGGATAAAAAAAAATATATATAAAAAAAAGGTAGTGACTGTAACTAACATGAGTCTTCTTACACCCCATTTATCCAAAGAAAAGTAGATTTTTGTTTAGTTCTTTTAGCATACACGTTTAGCACTTTAATATATAAGAATACATTTCTTTTGTATAGAGAATGAAAATGTTTGTCCCCCTCATTGTTGTGTCCGTGTCCAGTATGTGTGTATGAATGCAATAGGCATTACAATGAGCACACGAGGAGAGCAACGTGACCGTCACTGTAGTTTTCAACAGAGGTGGGTTGTGGAAACTGTGAAAAGACTTCCCTCTGCATATCTGTGTGACTTCTGTCCTGTTTAAACTGTAAAAAGACTTCCCTCTGCATATCTGTGTGCCTTCTGTCCTGTTTAAACTGTGAAAAGACTTCCCTATCTGCATATCTGTGTGACTTCTGTCCTGTTTAAACTGTGAAAAGACTTCCCTATCTGCATATCTGTGTGACTTCTGTCCTGTTTAAACTGTGAAAAGACTTCCCTCTGCATATCTGTGTGACTTCTGTCCTGTTTAAACTGTAAAAAGACTTCCCTCTGCATATCTGTGTGCCTTCTGTCCTGTTTAAACTGTGAAAAGACTTCCCTCTGCATTATCTGTGTGACTTCTGTCCTGTTTAAACTGTGAAAAGACTTCCCTCTGCATTATCTGTGTGACTTCTGTCCTGTTTAAACTGTGAAAAGACTTCCCTCTGCATTATCTGTGTGACTTCTGTCCTGTTTAAACTGTGAAAAGACTTCCCTCTGCATTATCTGTGTGCCTTCTGTCCTGTTGAAACTGTGAAAAGACTTCCCTCTGCATATCTGTGTGACTTCTGTCCTGTTTAAACTGTGAAAAGACTTCCCTCTGCATATCTGTGTGACTTCTGTCCTGTTTAAACTGTGAAAAGACTTCCCTCTGCATATCTGTGTGACTTCTGTCCTGTTTACTCGCCACAGGAAATAAAGTCACCCTGCAGGTAGCCTACTGTAGTTCCCCACCCCCAATGTTGACATGACAACCACTTCCTCTTATGGAGACTCATTTACATTTTGCACCAAGAAAACAGCAAGCATGTTGACACATCAATCCAACCACAATATGTCCATTCCTTTGAAACAAAAGGGCAGTAAATTTAGACTCACACAGACTGTGTTAGAGCCAATTTAGTTATTTCTATCTTATTTATTGATTTGCTTGGACACTCGTTGCTGCCCCCCGCTGTTTGGGCTATGAAATAGTTTGCCACAGTCCCACAGCTCACACAGCAGGATGGAACCTCTAGATAAGGAAGAGAGAGAGGGTGTGACAGGGGGAAAATGTTTGGACACGCACACGCGTGAGCGAGGACGGCAGCAAACAGTTTTTTGACATAATTATAAACAAGTCCACAACACAATAGAAAGAAGAAATAAGAAGAGAATAGTTTTATTTACGTTATATTGAACTCTTACATTTACACTGATTTATTTACACACACACACACACACACACACACACACACACACACACACACACACACACACACACACACACACACACACACACACACACACACACACACACACACACACACACACATACACACAGCGAAGCTGATCGTTTTGGAGTTTTGTTTTATAAACAACGCTGTGTGCAAACAATAATGGACAAAAAGTAAGGTAGGACAAGTCTCCATAACAGACTGTCTTCATGGCAGCTTTGAGATCACACACACAGGTCAGTTAACTTTTTGTGTGTATTAATAATATTATCAGTTATTTAAACCAGTGGTTGTCAAACTGGCTGGTATTCAGGGACCCAAAAGGCTCCCGAGGCTATATGGGACCCCCAGCTAAATTATTAATATAGCATCACAATATACTTTAACCCTATTTTATACGTTCAGCATGCGGTTATTCAAAAATAGACATTTAATTATGAGCTTTGTCGCAGACTCATAATTGTGAGCTTTTGAAAATGTTTGTAAAGATATTGAGAAACTAAATCATCTCTTCTTGGGGGACCGACCGGGTCAAAATCTTTTCAGATAATGGCCCTTATTGTTGACATGTAAATGTTTGACAACTGCTTTATAAAGAAACTGGACTGAGCTTTGGTTTGGTTTTATTATACCTGTATCAACTTAACTTAATAATATCAGGTTGAATGAACAATTAAATTCAATTAAAAATATTGAAATAATGAAATATAATAATGAAATATAATAATAATATATTATATATATATAATAATAATATAATGAAATAACATTATTACACTATACAACAACCTTACCGAGTTCACATAAGTTTACATTTTGCTTCTCTTATTGCACTATGGCTTAGAGTGGTCAGCTGATGTGTGTGTGTGTGTGTTGTGTGTTGTGTGTTGTGTGTTGTGTGTTGTGTGTGTGTGTGTGTGTGTGTGTGTGTGTGTGTGTGTGTGTGTGTGTGTGTGTGTGTGTGTGTGTGTGTGTGTGTGTGTGTGTGTGTGTGTGTGTGTGTGTGTGTGTGTGTGTGTGTGTGTGTGTGTGTGTGTGTGTGTGTGTGTGTGTGTGTGTGTGTGTGTGTGTGTGTGTGTGTGTGTGTGTGTGTGTGTGTGTGTGTGTGTGTGTGTGTGTGTGTGTGTGTGTGTGTGTGTGTGTGTGTGTGGCAGCGGTGGCCGAGTGGATTGCGGAGCGGGCTAGATATCGGAAGGTCGCCAGTTCGAATCAGCGGTCCGACACGTTAAAATTACCACCGTTGAAGTGCCCTTGGACAAGGCATTGAACCACTACCATGAAATGCTCCATGTGGGCCTGGCTGTAAACAAGTATCTGATGCTTAGTCCAGTTACCCTTGGTAAACTTGATTTACCAGAACGCATTTCTTCTTCTTCTTCTTCTGTGCGCGCACATAGCATTTGTGTGCCAGCCAGGCTACAGCGGTATCTTGTCATCGGTTGCACCGCACCGTCCGTTGAGTCAGTTAGTTGTCAGTTGAGTTCTGCTAGTATTCTACAGTTTGTCAAAATGAGGAACTAGCTGACAGTTAGTTCCTCATTGTGACAAACTGTAGAAGCCGAAGCCGGGAGAACTAAAGCACAGAACGGCACGGCACCGCACACACTCAGCCAGAGGAACTAGATCACATCCGGGGTTGGTTTATTGATCGCGGCACAGATGGCCATCTGTGCCGCGATCAATATGACGCAGTGCGTCTCCTTCTCATTCATGTCAGCCTATCTACAGAATATGAGCAGCTGTTAAAAGCCGCACAATGCGCAGTAGATGCAACTTTACTGCTCACATTCTATCTGAACACTTCGGGCGCTGCATGGCTGTTGCTGCTGTGGCGAACACTAACTTTAACAACAAAACCGGGTAAGTCCGAGTCAATAGAGTGCTTGTGTGTGTGTGTGTGTGTGTGTGTGTGTGTAGAGAGAGAGAGAGAGAGAGAGAGAGAGAGAGAGAGAGAGAGAGAGAGAGAGAGAGAGTTTTGATTGAAATATGTATTAACGGTTTGCAGAATTACAGAAGGGGGAGACGGGGGTAATGTGAGACACTTTTTACATTTGCTCCCCTGTAGGCGAGCTAAAATTATATATCAGTCAAATTAACATATTTCCCATTCATTTGGGATGTTTCCTAAAAATGGAAATGATTAGAATGAATCCAAGACAAAGGGCAGTGAAAATATGATTGTTTTTTTTAAAAGTGGTCAGGTGTCCCTGACTTTAGCCAGGGACGGATTAACCCCCATGAGGGCCCCTGGGCCACGGCCCCACTGTCCCAATGGCTAATTTGTCCCTGACTTTAGCCCAGGGCTGGGCTAAAGTGAGACAGAGCAGAAACATCAATGGGGTAAAGTGAACCTTAAAAACACTTGTTTTAACAGTTAGAACACTGACAGCTAGCTTAACAACACATTCCAGAACTAATGTCAGAGTAGTAACAGAATCATGGGAATTGGTCATTAAGCACTTTTTTCCCCTAAACACTTGAAAGTAAGTCTGAACAGAATCAAAGACAACATTCTGTAATTCAAAATGTTTTAATTAACATTCAAATGATTAGAACACAACACACACACACAACACACACTTCACATCTCTACAAAAAGCAACACTTGCAAAAAGAGATAAACGTTTCTCTCTGTTGAAGTTTCCCCCCATTTAACCCACTATATTATGTATAGTGTATGTATAGTTTCATCATATAGATATTCCACTGTTACCTTCTTAGCTTACGCATGTTCATGATAAATGCTTTTATGTGATGTATTCCCATGCTTTTGTTCTTGCTTAAATGTAAATCGCTCTGGATTAAGAGCGTCTGCTAAATGCCTAAATTGTAAATTGTATTAAGACCGGGAATGTATCTGTGTCACTTTAGCATAGTAGACAGCAATTGGGTTCAGAACACTTGACCCTTAGAGCAGGCTAGTAGGGGCTCAGCACCATCAGAACAGCTACAGCTACAACTAGGCCTACTCTACATTCCAGCCCGGAAGGTTACCGTTTGTAAATACATCAACGATGTGATTATAATCCATTTCTAATGGATGAAGCCTTGACCTGGAAGAGAGGTCATCAGGTGGTCTCCAAACGTCTTAGAGTGTTTCAACCCTCAACAAACTACACTCTCCAGTTGGCGGGTCAGCCGTGATTTGGCCAAGTCACTGCCCTCTCCTCCAGGCCCCCAGCTATAGACAAATCTGTGGAGGGGCGCCCCGGGCACAGCCATCACCGAGGTGAAACCAGCTATAGCATTGGCCACACCCGGCCAACAGGGAACGCAGTGACCTGCTGGCCAGGTGCAGCAAACCAGTGCTGACCACACCCCAGCGACCACCTCGCCCAGGGAACCCCCCACAGACCCGCCCACTGTCCTTTCTGTCATGCCTGAACCAACAGGAGGCTCCCTCGGCCTTGTGTGTTCTTGGGGGACTGCAGGCACTGAGGTCTCTATAGGACTATGGTTTGCCTCATGCCTAGGGTTCTCCTACATCTCACCAGACTGTTCGTCTGTGCGGTGTGCATGTGTCCATCCTTGTCCAGTGTCCACACTTAGCCTCAGGCTAAAGTACCTCAGGCTCACTAGCATAAAGGAGTTTAATTTGTAGTTGACATTTCTCCACAAAACTCCTCCATAGGACACCGATCGTTTCAACCAGAACTGACTGACTGTGGAGTCCAGATTTCAACCAGAGCTGACTGACTGTGGAGTCCAGATTTCAGGCCAAGATGAACTCTCTCTGCCCTCCCACTGATACCAGGGACACTTCTGCTGAACGGGAGGAATCCAAAGACCACCAATACCTCAGTGAGTTACTGACTGTCTCTCATCTCTCTTTAGTCCGGTTCTCTCTTATTGTTATGTGTATTCAAGATGATTTAATCTGGCTTCTGTTTGGAATCCTGCACTTTTTCTCTGGCCTTTTTTATATAGAATAGTTGTACATTTTGAGTGAACTGTAAATGTCTCACATTTTGTTCATGCTTTTCTAGTATTATTTCCATGATCATGATGTCATAATGAAGCATTCTCATGGATTATTATGTCACGGTTAGGTCACTAGTTGTGTAGATAAATAAAACATGTTGAATTATACGACAAACTATTATGATGGAATAATAGTGGAGTAGAAATACAAGTACTGGAAATACTCAAAGTAACTCAAAAGTGTACTTAAGCACAGAAGTTAAGTAAAAATAACACCACTGTAGTGTTGTTTTATAATACTTACACCACTGTAGTGTTGTTTTGGGCAGCAGATTCTGGTTTTAGTTTTAGTCATGGTCTCTTGAATAGTTTTAATTTAGTTAAAAAACATCATAAGATTTTAGTCAACTAAATCTACAGTTGATTTTAGTCGAACAAAATTAATGTGTTTTGGCGGGCCTTGATGCCGGCGTAATGACAGTTTGTTTCACTTGCTGAAAAGAGCTGATCTACAAGCCCACAACGCGCTGCGACGCGTTGTGAGCTTGTAGATCTGCTATTTTCAGCATGCAACTAATTGTAAAATGACATATACTGGATCTCTTGTCCACTAGTCCCTTCCTAACATTTCCGTCTAGTTTTGACGATATTGTCATTATATTTAGTCGTAGTTTTAGTCATCATAGCTTTAGTTTCGATGGAAACAACACTGCACCACTGCAGGGTTAGTGCACTAGTTGTGTAGATAAAACATGTTGAAATATATACTGGCCATTATGACAAACTATTATGATGGAATGATTCACTATTTTGTCAAATAAACTAAAGTATTGCATATGGAATGCGTGTTAATTTAGTCATTAAACATTTTCAAAGCCTAAGTAAGTCTTTCTACCTCTCAACTATATTCCCTTCATCTTTGTTTTCAACCCAGGGTCTGATCGTCAGTCCGATCTCTACGTCTGCTCAGCTGTGAATGAACACAGAATAAGCGTGGCCAAACCGCCAAAGATCCACTGCTGTGACCAGTGTGGAAAAAACTTCCCTACGAAGTCCCTGCTTAAAAAACACTACGTAATGCACACTGGAGAGAAACCCTACGAGTGTGACCAGTGTGGAAAGAAATTTTCAAAGATGTCCCATCTTAAAACACACCGGAGAATTCACACCGGAGAGAAACCCTACCTTTGCGACCAGTGTGGAAAACAATTCTCCCAGAATTGCCTGCTTAAAACACACCAGCGATTCCACACAGGAGAAAAACCCTTCCGTTGTGAACAATGTGGGACAGGTTTTGCTCAAAGTTCTGGTCTCAAGAGCCATCAGCGCATCCACACCGGGGAGAAGCCATACCACTGTGAACTGTGTGGCCAAAGTTTCAGGAACAACGACCACCTGAACGTCCACCTTAGATTTCACAGAGGACACAGACCTTTTAGTTGTGACCAGTGTGGGAAAAGCTTCACCACTTGTTCCATCTTAAAAGCACACCGGATGACTCACACGGGAGAGAAACCGCACAGATGTGACCAGTGTGGGAAGTCCTTCAGTCAGCCTAGCAGTTTACGAGCTCACAGCCTCGTGCACACAGGCTTTAGACCGTTCCACTGTGAGTTGTGTGGAAAGGCGTTTACTACAAATCACGGCCTACAGCGTCACCAGCCCTGCACACATGGGCAATAGAGAAACCCTATCAATGTGAACAGTGTGACACAGAGACCACAGACCTGTACAACACATTACCACGTGTAGCAGACAGGCACCATTATATTTGTAAAGAATTGTATTATCATGCATTTATTTTTTGTATTTTGTTTTACAAATTGTATGAATCAAAATCTGAGGAAGAGCCTGGGTGTTAACACCTTGAGGGCCCGGAACGGAGGTCTCCGCCCTATTCATTAATTGTGCGCGATGCCCAACACAGAGATTGCTATCCCCATCTATGCCCAGTTTAGTGTGTGTGTGTGTGTGTGTGTGTGTGTGTGTGTGTGTGTGTGTGTGTGTGTGTGTGTGTGTGTACTCCATGATGATGATTTGATTTGATTATTATGATGCATGATAATACAGCGCCCCTCACTTCACACAAGTGTGATTTGTATGTATCTTGTGTCCGGCGCCTCGCATCTGGTATTGCATTTGTTTGGGATGTGCGTGCTTTCTGCTTTGTAAACCGTTGCCATGGAAAATGAAACATGATGTCGACAGGGTATTAAAAAAAATGTTTATAATTTTCATAAAATTGTAGGTGTTTTTTATTTTCCTTATCTCATGTCAATGTGTTGTGTCTTCTGAGACTGCACGTATAAAAGGCCTTGCAAACGTGAAGTGAGGAACGCAGGCGTTGTTGCCTGGATCAAAGACAGGTCTCCTCCAGGTCTGGATCAACACAGGTCTCCTCCAGGTCTGGATCAAAGACAGGTCTCCTCCAGGTCTGGATCAACACAGGTCTCCTCCAGGTCTGGATCAACACAGGTCTCCTCCAGGTCTGGATCAAAGACAGGTCTCCTCCAGGTCTGGATCAAAGACAGGTCTCCTCCAGGTCT